>NC_142804.1:73037400-73082400 GCF_049724085.1 Artemia sp. Qi Xiang Cuo
TAAAAACTAAAACAAACGAACAAAGTGACACACACGAAAAAACATACACACACACAAAAACTCAAACACACACAAAAAAACTAACACACACACACAAACTGACACACACACAAAAACTTACACACACACATAAAAACTTACACACACACAAGAGCTTACACACACACAAAAAATTAAAACCACACAAAAACTTACACACACATACAAAAACTAAGACAGACACATAAACATACACACACACACAAAAACTTACACACACACAAAAATTTAAACAATCAAAAAAACTTACACACACACAAAAACTTACACACACACAAAAACTTAAAAACAAACAAAAAAAATAACAAACAATAACAAATTTACACAAACACAGAAACTTACAAACACACAAAAACTTACACACACAAAAAAACTTACACACACACAAAAACTTACGCACACACACACAAAAATTAAGACACAAACAAAAACTAACACACACAAAAAAACTTACACACACAAAAAAACTTACAAACACACACAAACAATGAATCAAAAAAAAAAGAATAAACAAACACACGAAATTACACACACACACAAAAACTTAAACGATAGCAAAAACTTACACACACACAAAAACTTACACACACACAAAAAAACTTAAACAAAAACAAAATCAAACACACACAAAAAAAGTTAGACACAAACAAAAAAACTTACACACACACAAAAACTTACACACACACACAAAAACTTACACACACACACAAAAACTCACACACACACAAGAACTAACACACACACAAAAAATTACACACACACACACACACACAAAAACTTACACACACAAAAACTAACACACACAAAAAAACTAACACACATACACAAAAAATAAAACAAACACAAAAACTTACACACACACACAAAAACTAACACACATACAAAAACTTACACACACACAAAAAACTTACACACACACACAAAAACTTACACACACACACAAAAACTTACACACACACAAAAAAACTAAAACACACACAAAAACTTACACACACACAAAAACTTACACAAACAAAAAAATTACACACTCACAGAAAATTTTACACACACAAAAACTTATACACACACACAAAAACTTACACACACACAAAAACTTACACACACACAAAAACTTACACACACACAAGAACTTACACACACACAAAAAAACTTACACACACACAAAAACAAACACACACACACACAAACTTAAACACACACACAAAAATTTACACACACACACACACAAACTAACACCAACACAAAAACTTACACACACATAAAAACTTACACACACACACAAAAACTTACACACACACAAAAGCTTACACACACACAAAAACTTACACACACACAAAAACTTACACACACAAAAAAAAAAATTACACATACACAAAAAACGTACACACACAAAAACTTACACACACACAAAAACTTACACACACAAAAAAACTTACACACACAAACAAAAACTTACACACACACAAAAACTTACACACACACATAAACTTACACACACACACAAAAACTTACACACACACAAAAACTTACACACACACAAAAACTTACACACACACAAAAAAAACTTACACACGCACAAAAACTTACACAAACACAAAAACTTACACACACCCAAAAAAAACTTACACACACAAAAAAACTTATACACACACAAAAAACTTACACACACACACAAAATCTTACACACACAAAAAAAAAATTACACACACACACAGAAACTTACACACACACAAAAACATACACACATACAAAAACTTATACACACACACAAAAACTAAGACACACAAACAAAAACTAAAACACACACAAAAACTTACACACACACACACACACACACACAAAAACTTACACACACACACACACAAAAACTTACACAAACAAAAAAACTTACACACACAACAAAAACTTACACACACACAGAAACTTACACACACATAAAAACTTACACACAGACACAGAAACTTAAAAACAGAAAAAAACTTACACACACACACACATAAACTCACACACACACACACACACTTACACACACACACAAAAACTTAGACACACAAACAAACTTACACACACACAAAAACTTACACACACAAAAAAAATTACACACACAAAAACTTACACACACATAAAAACTTACACACACAAAAACATAAACACACACACAAAAACTTAAACACACACACACAAAAACTCACACACACACAAAAAAACTTACACACACAAAAAAACTGACAGACACAACAAAAACTTAAACACATACTAAAACTTACACACACACACAAAACTTAGACACATACAAAAACTTACACACACACACAAAAACTTAAACACACACAAAAACTTACACACACACAAAAACTTACACACACACACAAAAACTTACACACACATAAAAACTTACACACACACAAAAACTTACACACACACAAAAAAACTTACAAACACAAAAAAAATTAAAAACACACAAAAACTTAAACACACACAAAAAACTTACACACACACAAAAACAAACACACACACAAAAACTAACCCACACAAAAAAAAAATTACACAAAAAAAAACACAAACAAAAACACAAAAACTAAAAAAAACAAACAAACTAAAAAAAACAAAAAAAATTACACACACACAAAAAATAACACACACACAGAAAATAACACACACACAAAAAATATAAAAAACACACATAAACTTACACACAAATAAAAAATTACACACACACAAAAACTTAAACAAAAAAAAGCAAATACACACACACAAAAAAACTTACACACACACAAAAACTTACACACACACACACAAACTTACACACACACACAAACTTACACACACACACAAACAAAATTACACACAAACAAAAACCTACACACACACACAACAGAAAACACTTACAAACAACTCACAAACACTAAAAAAAATACACACACACACAAAAACTTACACACACACACAAATTTAAACACACACACAAAACTTACACACACTTAAAAACTTACACACACACAAAAACTTACACACACACAAAAACTTACACACACACAAAAACTTACACACACACAAAAACTAACGACCACACTAAAAAATACACACACACAAAAACTTACACACACACACAAAAACTAACACCGATATACAAACTTAAACAAACACAAAAAATTACAAACACACAAAAACTTAAACACACACAAAAAATTACACACACAAACAAATTTAGACACACTTAAAAACTTACACACACACAAAAAACTTACACACACAAAAACTTACACACACACACAAACTTACACACACACGAAAACTTACACACACACAGAAACTTACACACACAAAAAAACTTACACACACACAAAAACTCACACACAAAAAAAAACTGACACACACACAAAAACAGACACTCACACAAAAACTTAGACACGAACAAAAAAAATTAGAAACACACAAACACTGACACACACACTCACACACAAAAAATTACACACACACACACACACAAAAACTAACACACAAACACAAACTTACACACACACACAAAAACTAAAACCCACACAAAAACTAACACACAAACATAAAATTACACAAACACACACAAACTTACACACACACAAAAACTTACACACACACTCACAAAAAATTACAAACAAACAAACAAACTTAAACACACACACACAAAAACTTACACACAAACAAAAACTTACACACACACAAAAACTTACACGCACACAAAAACTTAAACACATAAAAACTTACACACACAAAAACTTACACACACACAAAAACTTACAAAGACACAAAAACTAAGACACACACAAAAAAAAAAAAAGAAACACACACACACAAACATACACACACAAACACGAATACTTACACACAAACAAAAACTTACACACACATAAAAACTTACACACACATAAAAACTTAACACACACACAAAAACTTACACACACACACAAAACTACACACACACAAAAACTTACACAAAATAAAACATACACACACACACAAAAACTTACACACACACAAAAACTATAAAAAAAACAAAAACTTACAAACAATACCGCTATCTTACTAACCCAAAAAAACATAAACACACACACAAAAACTTTAGCACCCCAAACCCATTAAACGAACACACAAAAACATAAACGAACACAAAAACTTAAAATCACAAAAAAAATTACAAAAAAACACAGAACATACACACACACAAAAACTTACACACACACACAAAAACTTACACACACACACAAAAACTTACACACACACACACACAAAAACTTACACACACACACAAACTTAAAAGAAAAAAACCTCATACAAACACAAACCAAAATGCACCTATACACACACAACATACACACACACACAAAAACTTACACACACACAAAACCTTACACGCACACAAAAACTTACACACACATAAAAAACTTACACACACAAAAAAACTTACACAAACACAAACACACACACACACAAAAACTTACACACACACACAAAAACTTACACACACACACACAAACTTACACACACACAAAAACTAACACGCACACACAAACAAAAAATTACAAACAAACTAAAATATACACACACACACACAAAAACTTACACACACACAAACACAAAAACTTACACACACTCACAAAAACTTACACACACACACACACACACACAAAAACTTACACACACATACAGATACGAAACACAAATAGAGACGACACACACATAGAGACAGCACACACACAGAGACGACAAACACACAGAGACGACAAACACACAGAGACGACACACACACAGACGACTTCCAATGTAAGAGCGAGCATAGAGTACGATCGCTATAGCCGCAAGCATATTTCATGTTGTCATAGATGGCAGCACACCTGCTAAGACACACACTCATAGTGAGAGACAGGCAAAAAGTTAGGTTATTTTAGGTTCACTTAGGCTAGGTTAGGTGAGAGACAGGCAAACTTAGGTGTATGGTTAGGTTAGGCTAGATTAAGTTAGGTTAGGTTAGCCTACGTACGCGCGTGTACGTAGGCTAACCTAACCTAACCTAACCTAACTTAATCTAGCCTAGCCTAACCTAACCATACACCTAACTTTGCCTGTTTCTCACCTAAACGAACCTAAGTGAACATAAAATAACCTAACTTTTTGCCTGTCACTCACTATGAGTGTGTGTCATAGCAGGTGTGCTGTCATCTATGACAACAGTAAATATGCTTGCGGCTATAGCGATCGTACTCTATGCTTGCTCTTACATTGGAAGTCATCTCTGTGTGTGTGTCGTCTCTGTGTGTGTGCTGTCTCTATGTGTGTGTCGTCTCTATGTGTGTTTCGTATCTGTGTGTGTGTGTGTGTAAGTTTGTGTGTGTGTGTAATTTTGTGTGTGTGTGTGTAAGTTTTTGTGTGTGTGTGTGTGTGAGTTTGTGTGTGTGTGATAGTTTTTGTTTGTGTGTAAGTTTTTTTGTGTTTGTGTGTAAGTTTGTGTGTGTGTGATAGTTTTTGTGTGTGTGTAATTTTTGGTGTGTGTGTGTAAGTTTTTGTGTGTGTGTAAATTTTTGTGTTTGTAAATTTTTGTGTGTATGTGTGTAAGTTTTGTGTGTGTGTGTGTGTGTGTTTGTTTGTGTGAGTAAGTTTTGTGTGTGTGTGTGTAAGTTTTTGTGTGTGTGTGTAAGTTTTTTTGTGTGTGTAAGTTTTTGTGTGTGTGTAAGTTTTTGTGTGTGTGTAAGTTTTTGTGTGTGTGTAAGTTTTTGTGTGTGTGTGTAAGTTTTTGTGTGTGTGTAAGTTTTTTTGTATGTGTAAGTTTTTGTGTGTGTGTGTAAGTTTTTGTGTGTGTGTAAGTTTTTGTGTGTGTGTAATTTTTTGTGTGTGTGTAAGTTTTTATGTGTGTGTAATTTTTTTTGTGTATGTCTGTTTTTATGTGTGTGTAAGTTTTTTGTGTGTGTGTATGCTTTTGTGTGTGTGTGATTTTTTGTTTGTGTTTAAGTTTTTTTTGTGTGTGTGTGTAAGTTTTTGTGTGTATGTTTAAGTTTTTTGTGTGTGTGTAAGTTTGTAGTGTGTTTGTATGTTTATGTGTGTAAGTTTTTGTGGGTGTGTAAGTTTTTGTGTGTGTGTTAGTTTGTGTGTGTGTTTAAGTTTGTTTGTGTGTTATTTTTTGTGTGTGTGTAAGTTTTTTTGTGTGTGTTTTTTTTTGTGTGTGTGTAAGTTATTTGTGTGTGTAAGTTTTTTTGTGTGTGTGTAAGTTTTTTGTGCGTGTTTAAGTTTTTGTGTGTATGTGTAAGTTTTTGTGTGTGTGTAAGTTTTTGTGTGTGTGTAAGTTTTTATGTGTGTGTAAGTTTTTTTGTGTGTGTATAAGTTTTGTGTGTGTGTAAGTTTTGTGTGTGTGTAAGTTTTTTTTTGTGTGTGTAAGTTTTTGTGTGTGTGTAAGTTTTTTTGTGTGTGTAATATTTTGTGTGTGTTTAAGTTTTTATGTGTGTGTAAGTTTTTGTGTGTAATTTTTTATGTGTGTGTAAGTCTGTGTGTGTGTGTAAGTTTTTGTGTGTTTGTATGTTTGTTTGTGTGTGTGTGTAATTTTTTGTGTGTGTGTAAATATTTGTTTTTGTGTAAGTTTCTGTGTGTGTGTAAGTTTTTGTGTGTGTAAGTTTTTTTTTTTGTGTGTGTAAGTTTTTGTGTTTGTGTGTAAGCTTTTGTGTGTGTGTAAGTTTATGTGTGTAAGTTTTTGTGTGTGTGTAAGTTTGTGTGTGTGTGTAAGTTTGTGTGTGTGTGTGAGTAAGTTTTTGTGTGTGTGTATAAGTTTTTGTGTGTGTGTAAGTTTTTTTTTGTGTGTTATTTTTTGTGTGTGTGTGTAAATTTTTGTGTGTGTGTTTTTTTTTTTGTTTTTTGTTGTAATTTTGTTTGTGTTTATGTTTTTGTGTGTGTGTAAGTTTTTTTGTGTGTGTGTATTTTTGTATTTGTGTGTAATTTTGTTTGTGTGTGTAAGTGTGTGTGTGTGTGTAAATTTTTGTGTGTGTAAGTTTTTGTGTGTATGTGTGTAAATTTTTGTGTGTGTGTGTAAGTTTTTGTTTGTGTGAGTAAGTTTTTGTGTGTGTAAGTTTTTGTGTGTGTGTGTAATTATTTGTGTGTGTTTAATTTTGTTTGTGAGTGTAAGTTTTTTTGTGTGTGTAAGTTTGTGTGTGTATGTGTAAGTTTTTGTGTGTGTGTGAGTTTTTTTTGTGTGTGTATGTTTTTTTTGTGTGTGCGTAAGTTTTTGTGTGTGTGTAAGTTTTTGTGTGTGTGTGTAAGTTTTTGTGTGTGTGTAAGTTTTTGTGTGTGTGTGAAAGTTTTTAGGTGTGTGTAAGTTTTTGTGTGTGTGTAAGTTTTTATGTGTGTGTATGTTTCTGTCTGTGTGTAAGTTTTTGTGTTTGTGTAAGTTTTTGTGTGTGTGTGTAAGTTTTTATGTGTGTGTTAGTTTTTGTATGTGTGTAAATTTTTTTTTGTGTAAGTTTTTGTGTGTGTGTGTGTGTAAGTTTTTTTTGTGTGTGTATGTTTTTGTGTGTGTGTGTATGTTTTTGTGTGTGTGTGTAAGTTTTTGTGTGTGTGTCTGTGTAAGTTTTTGTGTGTGTGTGTAAGTTTTTTGTGTGTGTGTATATGTTTTTGTGTGTGTTTTTTCTTTATTTTTTTTGTGCGTGTCAATTTGTGTGTTTGTGTGTAAGTTGTTTTGTGTGTTTAAGTTTTTATGTGTTTTTTATTTTTTTTATGTGTGTGTAAGTTTTTGTGTGTGTGTGTAAGTTTGTGTGTGTGTGTGTAAGTTTTTGAGTGTGTGTAAGTTTTTGTGTGTGTAAGTTTTTTGTGTGTGTAAATTTTTGTGTGTGCAAGTTTTTTTGTGTGTGAAAGTTTGTGTGTGTGTGTGTGTGTGTGTGTGTAAGTTTGTGTGTGTGAGTGTGTGAGTGTGTGTGTGTGTAATTTTTTGTGTGTGTGCCCATTTTGAAGTTGGAAAATATTAAATATGAATTTTTTGTTTTAAGTGTTTCATGACATTCTGATGTAAAAAAAAGTATTGCTTGGTGTTGAGGTATCCTAAAAGCTGTAAAGTAAAGTTGTGGGTGAAAAGGATGGCTACTTCAAGTTGTAAAGTGGGTTTAGGGGGGGTATTAAGAAAACAACTTGCTCTGAAATGACTTTTGAAAGTATTGCTTGAGGTATCCAAAAAGCTGTAAAGTAAAGTTGTGGGTGAAAAGGATGGGTACTTCAACTTGTAAAATGGGGTTAGGAGGGACATTAAGAAAGGAACTTGCTCTGAAATGCCTTTGAAAAGTATTGCTTGGTGTTGAGTTATCCGAAAAGCTGTAAAGTAAAGTTGTGGGTGAAAAGGATGGATGCTTCAACTTGTAAAATGGGTTTAGGAGGGACATTATGAAAGGAACTTGCACTGAAATGCCTTTTGAAAAGTATTGCTTGGTTTTGAGGCATCCAAAAATATGTAAACTGAGTTTATTAGTGAAAAGGATGGGTACTTCAATTTGTAAAATAGGGTTAGAAAGGATATTACGTAAATAACTTGTTCTGAAATGTCTTTTGAAAAGTATTTCTTGGTAGTAAGATATCAGAAAACGTGTAAAGTAAAGTTGTGGGTGAGAAGGATGGGTACTTCAACTTGTAGAATGGGTTTAGGAGGGAGATTAAGAAAGGAACTTGCTCGGAAATGCCTTTGAAAACATTACATAAAGTTAGGTTGTACGTAGGCTTAAAACACTTGTGTTTTAAGTGTGTTTCATGACATTCTAAGATGTAAAAAAAAAAGTTAAAAAAAAAATTGGTCACTACAAACATTATTTTTCTAATAGTAAAAGTTGCAGTTTTTGTGTACATTTTTGTGTGTGTGTTTATGTTTTTGTGTGTGTGTAAGTATTTTTTTTTGTTTTAGTTTTTGTGTAGGTGTAAGTTCGTGTGTGTGTGTGTGTAATTTTTTGTGTGTGTGTGTAATTTTGTTTTTTGAGTAAGTTTTTTTGTGTGTGTAAGTTTTTGTGTGTGTGTAAGTTTTTGTGTGTGTGTGTAAGTTTTTTTTGTGTGTTGTGTAAGTTTGTGTGTGTGTGTGTGTGTAAGTTTTTGTGTGTGTGTGTGTGTAAGTTTTTGTGTTTGTGTCTGTGTAAGTTTTTTTGTGTGTAAGTTTTTGTGTGTGTGTGTAAGTTTTTGTGTGTGTGTGTGTGTAAGTTTTTGTGTGTGTGTGTGTGTGTAAGTTTTTGTGTGTGTGTGTGTAGTTTTTGTGTGTGTGTAATTTTTTGTGTGTGTAAGTTTTTTGTGTGTCTAAATTTTTGTGTGTGTGTGTAATTTTTTGTGTGTGTGTAAGTTTTTGTGTGTGTGTGTGTGTGTATGTTTTTGTGTGTGTGCCCATTTTGAAGTTGGAAAATATTAAATATGAATTTTTTTGTGTTTTAAGTGTTTCGTGACATTCTGATGTAAAAAAAGTATTGCTTGGTGTTGAGGCATCCAAAAAGATGTAAAGTAAAGTTGTGGGTGAAAATGGTGGATTCTTCAACCTGTAAAATGGGGTTCTGAGTGATATGAAGATAATAACTCGCTCTGCAATGCCTTTGAAAATTATTTATTGGTGTCGAGATATCCAAAAATACGGAAAGAAAAGTTTTGGGTTAAAAAAATGGGCACTTAAACTTTTAAAATGAGCTTAGGAAGGATATTAAGAAATTAACTTCCTCTGAAATGCCTTTTGAAAAGTATTGCTTGGTGTTGAGATATCCAAAAAGCTGTAAAGTAAAGTTGTGGGTGAAAAGGATGGGTAGTTCAACTTGTAAAATGGGTTTAGGAAGAACATTACGTAAAGAACTTGCTCTGAAATGCCTTTTGAAAAGTATTTCTTGATGTTGAGGTATCAGAAAACCTGTAAAGTAAAGTTGTGGGTGAAAAGGATGGGTACTTCAACTTGTAAAATGGGTTTAGGAGGGAGATTAAGAAAGGAACTTGCTCGGAAATGCCTTTGAAAACATTACATAAAGTTAGGTTGTACGTAGGCTTAAAACACTTGTGTTTTAAGTGTGTTTCATTACATTCTAAGATGTAAAAAAAAAGTTAAAAAAAAAATTGGTCACTACAAACATTATTTTTCTAATAGTAAAAGTTGCGACACATCTATATCATTCCGCATTTTGAAGTTGGAAAATATTAAATATGAATTTTTTGTGTTTTAAGTGTTTCAATACATTCTATGAGATGTAAAAAAAAGTTTAAAAAAAACTAAAAAAAAAAATAAAAAAAGAAAAAAAAACTCAAAAAAGTTTGGGGGGGGGGGGGTTATGGGAGGGAGGAGGTGGAGGGGTTGGAGGGAGGATGGGGGGATAGGGTTGAGGGATAGGGGTAGGACTTGGGGCCCAAAAGCTGTAAAGTAAAGTTGTGGGTGAAAAGGATGGGTACTTCAACTTGTAAAATGGGTTTAGGAAGGACATTACATAAAGAACTTGTTCTGAAAAATATATTCGAGGGGGAGCCAAAAGTTGGGGGGATGGGGCCCTTTTGTGTCTCAAATCATCTTCTAAAATGCCTGAAATTGTTTCACCCAAATAATTCCCTAAACTGTCTAAAACAGTTTCGCCCAAATAATCCCTAAAATGTCTAAAACGGTTTCGCCCAAATAATCTAAACGTAATTTCAGCGTGTTCCCTTTGTTTTGACATCCCTGCACTGTCACATTTGAAATTCCTAGGAAACGCTTTCCCGCGTTAATCTCTTCATCTCTAAGATCAAAACATTCTTCCCCACCTCCCCCTTAGAAACAACAAATTAATTCCCCTTTCTTGAATCAATAATTCCCCTTAGAAACAACAAATTAATTCCCCTTTCGTGAATCAATAATTCCCCTTAGAAACAACAAATTAATTCCCCTTTCGTAGATCAATAATTCTCCTTAGAAACAACAAATTAATTCCCCTTTCGTGAATCAATAATTCCCCTTAGAAACAACAAATTAATTCCCCTTTCGTAGATCAATAATTCCCCTTAGAAACAACAAATTAATTCCCCTTTCGTGACAAATCAATCAACCTTGACATCATCTGTCAGACATTAATATACTTCGCCCGGAAACAATTCTCTTGGACGAACACCAAATACATTAATAAACTTCGCCCGGAGACAATTCTCCTGGACTTGTTGTTGAACTTATGTATACATCCAGCAATTGTTGTTGAACTTATGTCTACATACAGCAATTGTTGTTGACATCCGAGAAACATCCATAAAAGTGAGAAAATTCCTGTTTTTCATGTGAGAAAAATCCTGTTTTTTCATTCTCAGTGAGAAAAACCATAAAAACATCCATAAAAGTGAGAAAAATCCTGTTTTTCAATTCTCAGTGACAAAAACCATAAAAACATCCATAAATTGCTGTTGACATCCATGAAAAACAACACATAAATGGACCAACACACATAACCATCCATGAAACATCCATAAAAGTGATAAAAATCCTGTTTTTTCAAGTGAGAAAAATCCTGTTTTTTCATTCTCAGTGAGAAAAACCATCTCCCTAGGGACTCTATGCCCATATATAGAGCCCTGTTTGGACTGGCACCCCCCACTCTCTACGTCATGAGTCCTAGATCAATAAAATTCCCCTTCGATTATGCAATCAATTTCTCGGAAAACGATTTCTCCCTGGGGATTCCATGCCCATATATGGTGCCCCCCGTCACGAGCTCATGAGGTTAGCCTAGGTTACGCAATCAATTTCTCGGAAACGTGTTCTCCCTGGGGATTCCATGCCCATATATGGTGCCCCCGTCACGACTGACAGCACAGGTGTTCTCCCTAGGGACTCTATGCCCATATATGGAGTCCCCGTACGAGTACTAGGGTCCTCTCTACTGACGGTATCTAGTCACAATGTTAGCCAGCAGGGGGGCATTTGGAATTATAACATCGAAGCGATAGTACAATGATTTTTTTTATTGAAAGAAGTTATATGACAAAGTCGCGCAGTTGGCAACAATTAACACTATTTTCATGTTTTATGTTACAGGCAGTTTATGACTGATTTTATCGTCAAAAGGGAAAGGGAGATATGCTTCCAATTCAGTTTTTTTTTTCTATTGATGAAACGGGTTTACTTTGAAAACATTCATTCATATGTACCAGGCAGATTCACACTAAAACGAATTGGTGTGACGAAAGCGATATCGACATCCCCACCTAACGTTGCGCTCGAGTAACAATGGCGCCCTTGGTCCAGTGTCCAAGTTACATTAAAAGGCCAGGTCATAATAAAAGCTTTTAATTTGGGAGGTTCAAGGAGGAGTCTTTGACAGTCTTATGACCTCAGGGTACTAGATGTTGCAACGTTCTTACGTATGTTCCGTGGTTTAGAAAATTCGATCACCCCACAAATGATTACCAAACTATGCACAAATGTAACATTTGGAATATTATAACACTTTTTTCAAAGCTTTGAAGAAAAGCAAAAAAAGTCTAAATACCCCTAACTACGCTTGAAAGCTATTTAAAAAAGAAACTCTTTAGAGATTTCCATGGAAATGACCATAGCAAAAGCTTTGAGCCTGGGTGAGGATCAAAGAGGAGTGTAACTATTTTGAACACAGGTGACTTATTGTTGCGACTTTCTTAAATTTGGTAATTCTTGTGAGCATTTGGAAATCAAAGCTTAAACTCAATAACTGATACTAAGCGTCCTAACATTTTGCTTGGATTAAAAGTGACGAACTAGGATGAACATTTCAACATCTTCCTGGAGCTACTTCAGTCTGCATATTATTTCATTTAATTACACTTAAAACGGATGAGCATTTCATTTTTTACCTAGGAAAATAGCTGGCACTTCATTTTTCTTCATAGCCAATAAATTATTAATTGTTTTTTGTGTCATTGTAATTGAAGTGTTCTCATGTGAAGTGTTCATCATGTATTTTTCAATTTTATAAATTTACTTCTTTTATATGCAGTTTATAATTTGACTGATATTAGGTATTTATGAGTTTGTAATTCGGATGAATCCCCTAAAGAAAAATGAATAATATCCAAAAGAGCAGCCAAAAGCTATACAAAAACAGCAGTTCAGCCTTAGCCTACATGACATATATTCTATAAAGAAGCCAAAAAAAAACTTTAAAATGCATTTTTTTTAAATTGAAACTAAAAACCAGTTTTTAATACAAGAAGGCTTCTTAGGAATCCAAAAGAGCAAAGAAAAAAAAAAAAACAATCAATATCAAAGTCGCCCATTTCAACTGTTTTAAATGTGACAAAACAGATATAGGCAAAGGGCCTTATGAAAAAATTAAGCTTCTAAGTTCAAACTTGTGTTCAAAGTTTTTAACCAGATAACTGAGGAATTTTGTGATACGGTATTTTGAAGTTTTGTATGCAGCAATTTTCAATAAAAAAACTACTAATTTTTATAATTATTTATGTTGAGAAGATATACCTAATAGATACTTTAACTACTCGTATTATGCAAGGGTTCTGAAACACCACAGTCATTTCGTTTCTACCATATTTCTACTTCTCTTGATGAATAACGAAGAAGACCAGTTTCCAGCCAGCGACTTGTGAATTTTTGAACTCTTGAATAGGCTCGAATCTGTTGTAAATTGAAGCAGTGATTTGAGAAAGAAAACATTAATGTTTGCGGTCAACATTGATCGCGCCGCCGGCGTCTTACCAGAGGCACGGCGCGGCGTGCTGTTTTTTGCCCCGCCGCCACCGGTCTTCCCTCATCGGCGCGGCACCGGGGTCTACCTGGAGGGCGTTTAGGCTCATATCTACAATTAAATAAAAAAACAAGTTTTTTTAACTGAAAGTAAGGAACGACGTTAAAACTTAAAACGAACAGAAATTATTCCGTATATGAAGGGGGCTGTCCCCTCCTCAACGCCTCGCTCTTTACGCTAAAGTTTTTTTATTGTTTAAAAAAATAGAGTTGTGAGAAAGTCAAACTTTAGCATAAAGAGCAAGGCATTGAGGAGGGGACAAACCCTTTCATATATGGAAAAATTTCTGTTTGTTTTAAGTTTTAATGTCATTCCTTACTTTCAGTTAAAAAAACTTGTTTTTTTTTATTTAATTTTTGAACGTTTTAGAATTAATGCAGGTTTTGATTGTGGCTCACCGTACATGAATAATTAAAACACATTTTCATATTATTTGGTTAAATGGCTTTCTCGAAACTTGTTTAATTTTATTTACGAACGTTTTTATTAGTAATAAATATACGTAACTTAGAATTAACTTACGTAACGAACTTCTATATTCATAAATTTTTAACACGTATGTTAGGGGGTTCGCCCCCTAGTCAATACCCTGATCTTTAAACTATAGTTTGAATTTTTTTTTTCCAGTTCTTTAAAAATGACCACTTAATCACAATCAGTTGATCAGTTGAAAAACTTGTTTTTTTTTTATTTAATTCCTGATCTTTCTCTTTAATAATGATGGGAAATCCGGCGCCCCCTTCATAGCACTGTCCCTTCACCCCTGAAAACTTCCGTCATGGAAAGATGTCCCTTCCATATAGCCCCCGACCCTCTCCTTCCCCCACCTACCAGAAAAAAACTCCTCTGAAAAAGTCTGTATACTTCCCAATAAACAAAAATATATGTTAACATTGAGTAAAGTTAATAACTTTCAGCCCTCCCCTGGGGACTTTGGGGGATCAAGTCATCCTAAAAGACATTTTTATAATATTTTCGACCATGCTGAACAAAATGGCTATCTCAAAATTTTTATCGGGTGACTTTGGGAAAAAAATGAGCGTGGGAGGGGGCCTAGTTGCTCTCCATTTTTTTGGTCACTTAAAATGGGAACTCGAACTTTTAATTTTAGTTCTAATGAGCCCTCCCACGATATTCTTGTACCACTGGGTCGATACGATCACCCCTGGGTAAAAAAAAAAAAAAAAAAAAAAAAAAAAAAAACAAAAAAATAAAAACGCATCCGTGTTCTTTCTTATGGCAAAAAATGGAAAATTCCACATTTTTTTAGATAGGAGCTTGAAACCTCTACAGTAGGGTTCTCTGATACGCTGAATATGATGGTGTGATTTTCATTAAGGTTCTATAACTTTTAGGGGGTCTTTCCCCCTTTTTTTGAAAATCAGCCAAATTTTCTCAGGCGCGTAACTTTTGATGGGTAGAACTAAACTTGATGAAATTTATATATTTGAAATAAGAAAAGAAATCTGATTCTTTTTATGTATCTATTGGTATAAAAATCACGATTTCTAGAGTTTCTGTTACCATTGATACGGGTCGCTCCTTAATTACAGTTTGTTAACACGAACTGTTTGATAACGTGGAATTTTCCTTTTTTTTACGAAGAAAGATCACAGATGCGTGTTTATTTTACTTTATTTATTTATTTTCTCCCCAAGAGTGATCGTATCGAACTTATGGTAGTACTGTATCAGGAAAGAGCTCATTTGAACGGATGTTGAAAGTTTTATAGCCCTTTTAAAGCAAGCAAAAAGACTGTCCCCCGGGAAAGTGACGTTTTTACCATTTTGTGGCACCAACTAAGATTTTGCCCCATGGAGGACCAAGTTGCTTTCGATAATAAATTCTGAGAAAAGTCAATCGACTTAGATGTCCACCTAGTGGACGAGACCCAATACTTTTTTGTCAACAGGGCTTGTTGAGTTTTTGAAAACTCTCTTTACTTAAAATATTGGTGAACTGGTATCATGTACTTTAGTTATTGGTAGGGGCGTCACTTATGGGGGATAGGAGACGCCCCTCTCCTAATGTATTTAGCCAGTCAGATAAAAATTTGAATCAGTAAAATGGTGACATGAAGCGTCCTATTTTATTGGCTCAAATTTTCTTTATTTGGGCAAATGGGCTAACAGAAATATGTTACGTAAAAACAAAGAAACACGATCAGTCTCAGTCGATAAAGAACAAAAGGACAAAAAATAAAACAATATTGATTGCAACATTAGCCAAATCAGTCGATAAAATCCATTAGCCCCCCCCCCCATCAAAGAACAACAACAAAATGTTGGCTAGTAGCGCCTCTGATCGGTACCAGACCAAGTCCACGGGACGTAATTACTCGTGCTTCTTAGTCCCAACATGTTACCTCCGTGACTCCCATCAAGGGGCAATTCTTCTACAGTTACCACTAGCTTTACATATTTTTAAACTATTTTCTTACCCTGCAACACGTTTTCCGGGGGATGGGATATGCCTATCACCATTTCTTCATAAATAAAAGTTACTAAATACTGCAGGAATTTATTCAAGCTTGAATGGTAAAACTTCACATTGAGCAGATGTTTGAAAGCAGCAAAGTGGCCACCCGAGCTATGACCACATTCAATGATATTTAAAAGGTAAAATGTTTTTCCCAAAACTAGTTTCAGCTTAAGATAATTTAAATTTCATTTTTCCGTCGAGAGCCTTCACATAGGGATAATCTGCTACTTTTCTAAAATGTAATCTTCTCCTTTTTTTGAGTTCCAAGGGACGGCCAAAAAAGGTCAACTAATCTGCTAGGCTAGTTACTATTTTATACAACAAAGCTTTGTGTGTAAGCGGTTTTCATACTACGCATGTGCTTTTCTAAGGTAAGTGGTTCGGCGAAGTTACTTTCAGCATAACTTTTCACACTTAAACAAGTCCTTTCACACTAGGCTAACATACAAATCCTTAAAACTATCAAAATCATAACACTCATCATAAGCAAACTATTCAAAAATTTAAAATGTGGAACGCAGATGGGGTTCAAGATTTGATCAAACGTGAAAGGCTTTCTAGGAGAAGTTTATTAATTTATCTTCAAAATTTATTAACTGCTCATCCATAAATTTCATTTTGTTACTAATTGGTTGTCAATGATCTTCCTTGCCGGCCAACCGTCAAGGGCCAAAGGGAAAGCAGATCGTCCCCGCATGGGGTGAGAGGCTGTCGCAAGGAAAAATGTAAGGGGAATGGAAACTTCTTGGGAGGGTTTAAAGAGGGAGGCTTTGAATATATTGGGATGGAGGAAGAGCGTGCGCAGCTGTGTCGGCCTCAGGCGGTTTCTTGCTGCAGTGAGTTGTTGTTAGTAGAAGTAGTATGTTGACTTTCCTATAATGTAGCATAAACTTATATAACGTATGATTCAATATAGGGCTCGAGTCTACTTGATATTGCCAGCATTACGGACAAAATTTGCTCCCTAAGATTGCACAATGCAATGTAAATTCTTACATTATGCTAATGCGGGAGTTTCTACGGCGTACTGTGAAAGCACTAGGGCCCGACCGATATATCGGCCAGCCAAAATTATCGGACCGATATGGGGGTCAGTGGCAGATATCGGTCACTGTCATTATCAGAAAAAATATCGAATATCGGCCGTTTTTTTTAGGCGCCATTCAGAAGATGGCACCAGGTTTCCTCATGTATTTTTCGCTTATCCAGTCCTTGGGGGAAGAGCCAACAGGTAATTGTGAACATGGTGGAGAGATGAGCTGGAGAGATGAGTGAAATGAAGAGGAAGTACATTTGGTGTCAGGTCAATACACACCTCGTGCAGCAATGTTTGAAATGTCAAGAAATGTCAGGTCAAGAACATACAATTTATACCAAAACAACTAAAAAGAATACAACTAAACAACTAAAAAATAAATTAAATATAAAATAACAAGTTGTTTCAACATAAAGTAAGGAGCAACATTAAAATTTAAAACAAACAGAAATTATTACGTGTATGGAGGGGGTTGCTCCCTTCTCAACACCTTCCTCTTTACGCTAATGTTTGAATTTATCTCAATTCTTTAAGAATGACTCCTGAAACACATAATTAGAACAATAAGACGCTTTTTTAAAAGTAATAAAAAAAAACTTTAGCGTAAAGAGTGAGGAGGGTCAACCCCCTTCATATGAGTAATAATTTCTGTTCGTTTTAAGTTTTAATATTGCTTCTTACTTTCAGTTGAAAAACCTTGTTTTTTTATTTAATATAATATATAGATATGGTATTTAAATCGGGTTAGGCTAGGTATTTAATATAATGCGTTCTGGGCGCACCCCGCCATATCTCTTTGTCGTAGTTCTCATAGTTTTACCACTAAACTAATGACTGAGTCCCATGGGTGTCTAGGATGAGACCAGGTAGAAGGTTTGATTTTGGCTTTAGATACCTGTAGGCAAATATAGATATCCAAGACCTTTTTTTTTCTTGCATGATAGATGAGAGAAAATGTAAGTGGAAATGATGCCCAAATCAAAATTGGAAATTTTCTTCCCGAATCCCAAATTATAAACAGTATCTTATTTCTGTTTAATAAATGTTCATTTGTGTGAGTGAAAAGTTCAACATTCAAACGATTAAAACCATGATATCCAGTCAGGGGCGTATGTAAGGGGAAAATTCCAATTTACTTATTAACCTTGGAAATTTAGGTTAAGTGTACGCATTTGTAGGCCTACTAGCCGATTATGTCACCACATTTTTAAATCCCTCCTTCAAACTTAAAACCCTAGCTCCACCCCTGTATCGAGTGTGCCTAGAATGGATTCGTTAGTAAGAGACCACATCATATGAATGTAAAGTAAAGTTTCACACTAATGTCCGAATGATTAAAATACAAATTCCAGCTGAAATTGAAAATTGGGTTTTGAATAATCAATTTCAATAAATATCTTACACTTCTTTCAATCTGATTTTCACGTATTTGTGTGCCGGCTTAAAATAGTTTTACTGTCCAGAATAGAGCTTTATTTGGTTTAATTGTTATTCTAAATCTTTTCTAAATAATTCTTTTTTTTGGCATTATTTGGAACCCATAGTGAATTATTGAGGCTATTTTTTGGTATATAATAGACCAGGAAGAAACATATGAGCATGAATATGGGCAGAGAAAACAGGGTTTAAAATTTAGGTTAGGTTTTTTTTTCTAGAGAGGAATCAATCGGCAAATTATATCGGTATCGTATCGATCTGATACCAATATATCGGTATGGAAAACTCAGGAATGGAAAACTTTTATGCAGGAATAGATAACTATTGCAAATCGAAGTAAAACCACAATAAAGTAAGAAATTATTATTGAGAAATTTCAAGTTTTAATTCATGCAAAATTTGAAAGGTAAGTATGTTGTCTTTTTCATCAGGCTCCATCCCGATTCTGCTATTTTCCAAAATTTTAAAACTCAGTTTATTTTTCTTCCAATAGGCCTGCATGAACTAGCTTCATCAGGTCTATTCGAAAAAAAAAGAGCAAAGGTTCATCAAGATGCTGCTGTACAATAAACTTATGATTAGATTAAGATCCGAGTATTAGCCTATATAAAGCATTTTCATATATAATGATCCTGAATTTCTTCGGGTGTGAGCGGCCAAAATAGATTCTCTAAATTAGTAAAGCTACTAGGAATAAATGGCATAGCGAGTTGGATGCATCGTATCTCCTTCAAACGTTGATAATAACAGGAATATATCTAGTTTTGACTCTATAATGGTTATTAAACAATACTCCCCATAGTTAGATTCTCCCCCCCCCAAAAAAAAAACAACAAAAACACGTAATGAGCTGGGCTTCTGAAATAATTTCTTTAAGACAGTTTTCATTTGCCTTTTTCAGCCAAAGTTGGCAATGCGCTGTCAAAACAGATAACTAATGAATGTACGCATTGATACGTAGGTATATCCTGAATGGTAACCAATTTCTAGTCACTAAGTCAACTTCACCTGAAAAAGGGAAATGACGACAGGGCTTCAGGTACGTCATCACTCTGACGGTATAGTTTTCAAGAAAACACGAATTCAGTTCCAAGGTTCCTTGTTCAGAATATATTTGGCAAATTAAAGTAGTTCTTTGCTCACCTCATTTTCTTATCTTTTTTTTTTTTTGGTTTATAAAGACATAATGACAATAGACAGGCTTATTTCAGAATGACAGATACGAAAAGAAAATAACCCAACAGGGTGCTACAAATGCTTACAGGGATCCTGAGACCAGAAAAAGAAAGCACAAAAGCTCCGAAACTTTCACTAAGCCCCCAATGGGACGGAACAGTAATCGACCACTGACAGGGGGAAACACGTCCTTCTAGGGCAATTACTTCTAACATGAAAAGGTTAGAGAGGAAATTGGCCTTTGTCGATTTCCTTTCCCTGATTGGAGCAGGAAATCTCTTTGTGAATTGAGCAAAACTCATCGAA
This sequence comes from Artemia sp. Qi Xiang Cuo, assembly GCF_049724085.1. Lineage (NCBI taxonomy): Eukaryota > Metazoa > Arthropoda > Branchiopoda > Anostraca > Artemiidae > Artemia > Artemia sp. Qi Xiang Cuo. Next base: position 73,057,585 of record NC_142804.1, read on the forward strand.
TGGGACTAAAATCCCATTCTTTAATTACTATTAAGATAGGGAAATATCAATAGACTAGCTTAAGAAAAAAAAGAATCGAACAAGGAACATTTCAAAACTACTTTGTATGTCTCTATTACATTGAATTATGTAGCATGAACAGAGTGAGATGTCTTGTATCATGTAGCTCAGCCAAAACAGCAAAACACGCAAACGCACCATCTTTCAATTGACAGTACATTTTTCAAAACGACAAAAATGAGACGATGCAAAAATACAATGTGTAATCACCCCCCCCCCCAAAAAAAAAGAAGCCAAGACCTTGTAAACACGATTCATCTGGTAACACTACTGTAATTTCCAAAGCAGGTAAGAGAAAGACGACAGCCTACAAATAAAGCATTTGAGGCAGGGACAGGCGCAGTAGGAGGGCCTTAGGTCCAGCCCCCACCCCTCGGAATCCAAAAACTTCTGAATGACTGGGTATTTCTTATTTAAATTATAAAATAACCCGGTCTTGACCTTGGAAATAGAGCGGCCTCCGTAAAACCAGTGAGTTTAGTTCGACATCTTAAACTTTAACCTTTTGCCTGCTAATACGCTGGGATTACAAAAAGTTCATGCCGAGTGTTTCTGCACGATATAAATATGTAAAGTCTTTGAACCACAGAAAAAAATTCTGAAGTTTCGCTGATGTTTTTAAGGCAGTCAGTGAAAACCAAAATTAATCTGTGGGCGTAGCAGCGTGCATAAAATGCGAGGCCCTTTCTCCCTAAGCTTCCCTTGAACTCCGTTAAATTCGGCACTCATTGCGGATGCGCCGTCATAACATTGGGCAATACACAACCCCAAACTTACACAAAGATTTGGTATGATTTCACAAATCAAGGTGGGTAAGTTTTCGGCGTCTAATTTTTGCATGTGATTGCAACAGACTGGTCACTCAACTGGTTTTCTACTTGATACGTACCTCAGTAGGATCGCTGATTGTTCATTTCTGGAAACTTATTTCGTCTCTTCGACAAGAGTAGCGAAATAATTACCTGATTTTACTTCTGGAATATTATCTTGGCGCAAGGCATTTCCTATCAGTGCAACTGCGTCGATTTGGTACTGATGACTGCAATACTGACCATATCGGTGCAATGAATTGGCCTTCAGCTTTTCGTCACCTTTAAACATTTCTTCCACCAGTTCAACGAAATTAGCAAGGTTTGCAGATGTTTCTGATTCGTCGTTACCACTCAAAGCAAGACCCTGGCGGTCAAGAAAGTAAATATTGCCAAAAAATGAACTTCACGTAATCTCTATTTTCTTGAACCTCTTGAGATCTCGTTTGAAATTGAGGCAGTTGCTATAGATCGCGAAGAACCAGTACTAATCATCTTAAATTCCGTCCATTTATCATACAATGCCTATGTCTTTCAGAGCTATCATGTTGCTTTAATAGAGCAGAACCGTCTTTCCATTTCAAAAATCTTATCTTAATGAAAGCCCCTTTTTCAGCAATTTCTCCAGCCCTTAGAGCCCCAGTAGAAAAATGGTAGCAAGCAAAAGAAAACAAGGAATCCAAGTTCTTTGAGTATTCAATCCATTCTTAATTCTTAAAATAATTAGTAAAAAAATTCCTCCCGTTAAAAATGGATGCCGAATCTCTCGAAAATAGGTTGAGCTGGTTTGTTGTAACCGAGAGGTTAACAACTGGGCATTTTGAGAGACACCTGGAGGCATGAGGCACGGAGGCACGCCGGAGGCATGCCTCCGTAGGCCCGCCGGAGGCATTAAAAATGGACAGGGAAGGAAACTTATAAAATATTCCAAAGGGCGCAATATGTAAATATATACAGCTTGCCTGTTATTCGCTATCTGTCGAATATATCAGCACCTTCAAAAGCGATCTTTAAAACTTGGAAAAAACCATTTACGGGTTTATTTGGCAAGGAAAAGTACCCCCGAGACTGAAAACAACTGATATGTACCTAAATAAGAAGAAGGGAGGACTGCAGGTTGTAGATAAATATGGTTCTCCTTAAAAAGTTTCTACTTAACCAATTTAAACAACCAGAATTAGTTTTCACTGTTCTTGGTACTTAAAGGATTGCCTAGACCGGGATTTCTTTTTGCATCACACCATGCAGTTATTCTGACGTAGGAGATTTTTCATTCAAATATCATTGAAGCTAAACTTACGTGGCTTAAAAGCAGCATCAATCAGAATTCCTACTTAATAATTTCATTTATATTCCCTCAGGACAACTTCTCAGTTCACGACTGGGCAAAATTAGAGACAGAGAAGGTCCGGCCGGTTATCCCCCCCCTCCATCGAAGAAAAACTACAGATGAAATTGCCAAAAATTTAAATCTATGCATAAAATGACACTGTACACGCAACAAAGCCTTCTTCCAGACTCTGTCTCCCTATTCGGAAAATTTGTTTCACGAAGCTATTTCTAACGAAAGTGGAAAATTCAACAAATGTGCTTCCGGCTTTTTGGTTTTTATCAACTTCCAATTGTTTGTACAAGGAAGGTTTTTTAGAAGCCTTCTAGCTACGGTAAAGGTAATTTTGATATCAAACGCTCTAATATCTAATTATTTTTGCAATAAAAAAAAGAAATACAACATATTCTGTAAAAGAAAAATCAAAGCAGATTCCAAATACCTTGAGAATCAAGTAAGATATGGAAAAATGGGTCAGACCAATCCATCGAACGTGCTGGGTTTGCGGGGATGCACTATAAATATCTCAGTTTTTCAAAAAAAGAAAAGTCGCATAAGGCTCTTGAACTATCTCGACCGAGTTGTTCGTCATTCAAAAACTACAATCATTGTCTTCAAGAATGGATCAAACTCTAGTAAATGATGATTAACAGTTATGCAGATTTGGAATTAAATTTTATAACGCAATACATTATTGAAACAAAATAGCAGGACAGTTCCCAAGATTGTTTCCCAGGAAGGTCAAACCCATTTCGGGGAGGTAGGGATGGGTTCAACAAAGAAAACTATTATCATGATTTTTTTTTGATTTAATTATTATATGGCACAATAGAGGTGTTTATAATTTGTTTATGAATTCTATTTTGCGAATTAAGCGTTTTACTGTTTTTATATTCCAATTTAGCACATATATGCTATATTTAGCTATCTGCTTGTTGTTTGTTTGGGTGTGTGTGGGTTCTTTTTTTTGGTCTATTATTCTGTTTTCTCATTTATTTTGTTGGTCTTGATAGTTTATAGTTGATTTATTGTAGCAAAATGCTCCTTTTGTGAGTTTAATTGCTCAATAAACTCAGGGAGGGGATGGACTTAAACCGGGGTCTCGTCAGTAGAAGCTACAAGCACAAAGTGAAGTTCAGCCCACTGAAGGATTTCAACAACATCTAGCACGTGATGTACAAGGTCCAACTATATGTGAACTTTTCACACCTTACCAATGAAAATATTCTCATGTCAACCCCTTTTGAGGACCAAGGTAGCCAATCAGCTTCACGACAAAAAAGACCTTAACGTCTCTAACCCAGCCCTTACTGATGCTTTGTGTGAAATATAGAAATCAGAAAATCAAGGGTAGAAATTCTCACAACTTATCAATAAACAGCTTTTATGTCAACCCCCCCCCCTTTTTTTTGTTTTTAATCCCACCTCCTCTCCCCTCAGTGAAACCAATAAATAATAATAAAAAAAAAACTATTTAAAAACCATACAAAAAAACTAAATGCCACCTGCACTTTAAATTACATAAAAATAGCAGCCGAAGTGGTCTTTGCATTATTGTACTACTACCTCTAAAAAACTACAATATGAAAAACATTCCTAAAATTCCGATTCTAAGAAGAGATCACTAAAAAAAAAAAAAAAAAAAAAAAAAAAAAAAAACAAAAAAAAAAAAAATTCTAGTGCCTGGTATTTTTTACTTGTTTAGCTGTAAATATGAAATGCTTATTTTAAAATCAAATTGCCAGTTTTTCCCCGTCGCGGATGCTTGCGCGATATAGTTGACTCGAGTAGGCTAGCCATCTCCGGGGTGATCAAAAAATTTCTTTCTAAAGAAAGAAAATTATTTCTTAGACCACACTGCCTTTTCATTTACAAAAATGAAAAAGATAAAAATGGGTTTAATTTAAATAAAGCTGATCCCACTCAAGAATTACGCTGTGTAAAATTCGAGAACAAACCTAGAACCGGTTATTCTTGTGTCTGTATTAAAAGACAATTAGCTTATATTCAATGAAAAAAAAAATGGCGGGTGTCAGAATACATGAGAGTTATGTAATTTGGGCTATATATTTGCATATTAGGGGGGCTAAAGTATTGGGAGAATGTGAAATGAGAAAACAAGTCTTAGTTCATAATATGCAGAGTAATTGCAGGTAATATATTTTGCATGCAGACCCGCTATATTTTAACCCCATCCCCTAGTGTGTAAACATATAGCCAAATTTGTTTCTAAAGCATTATATTTTCATCACGTTTTTTTTTTTTTGGAACTGCCTAAATTTAATTCTCGAGTGGGGCTGCTATAACAGAAAAGTACTAACCTTTTTTTTCTCTCTCGAGTTTTTAACCGGAGAAAACATTTTTCTGCAATTCGAAAATCGTTTCCTTTTGTAACATGAAATATTTTATTTACATACGTAGCGTACCAGAACAAAAGTAATTGAAATTTGAAATGCAATTTTTAAGTCATTAACCACTAGGTTGTTTTCCCCGTCAGTTAAGCTTGTACCATACTGTTGACTAGCTTTTTTGGGAATGATGGGTTTCTTATTGCATAAAAAATTATTTGTTGTAACATTCGTACCACTACGCCAGAAACAGATTATTACTTTTTAGAAATATCTAGATTTAGAAGTGCAGACCTCAAACAATGTGTCAAAGAGGGATTGACCGTATGTCGTTTCAGTGGGAGAATTTTTTTATTCATCTCAAATCATTTTCAAAAATGCAAAAATCACCTTTGTATCGTAAAAACTTGTTTACTTCATAAGAAGACAAGTATAGACGATATTGCGACATGTTATGCCTGGGACTCATCAAAGTCACGTTTGTCAACAAAAAAGCCGAATTTCATTAATGACCAAGGCCGTATCCAAGCGGGGGGAATTACAGCGTTTGAATCTCTGCCCCCATTAAATTTTTGTCCTACTCGCAAAAAAGTAACAAAAATTTTATATACTCATTTTTTTTGTAACTGCTCCCCCCCCCGAAAAATACTCTCATCCCCCCCCCCTAACAGCAATCCTGGATGCACCATTGTAAATCGTATGTGGTTTTTCTCTATTTTAGCGTCAAACTCGTATTTCAGAAGCAGAAACCTAATATCTAGATTTAGAAGTACTGATCCCAAGCAATGTGGTAAAGAGGGATTGACCACTCGTATTTCAGTGGCAGAATATTTTTTTTCAATCTGAAATTATTTTTGAAAAGGCAAAATCCACCTTTGTATCGTAAAAACTTGTTTACTTCCTAAGGAGACAAGCATAGACGATATTGCGACATTTTATGCCAGGGCTGCATCAGTCACGTTTGTTGACTAAAAAGCAAAGTTTTATTAATGATCGAGGCCGCATCCAAGTGGGGAGATTTACCGGGTTTTTACCCCTCCTTCGGCCAATTTGTTTTGGCTTACTCGCAAAAATGTAACAACAATTTTTACAAAATCAATTTGAAAGTTTTTGTAACTCTCCTCCTCCAAAAAATATTTCAGCCCCCCAAACAACAATCTTGAATGTGCCCTAGTCAATTATATATGGTTTTGGTACTTGTCTAAAATATAAAACACACTCGAGAACTAGTGTTGCGATTACCCCGTTTTTCACGCTGTCTATACCAGACAATAACCTTCGGCTTGTTGAGAAACCAAATAATAGCTGCTATTTTAGTTTAATATTCAGTTGGTATTTTGGTTAGGTTAGGTTTTGTTAGGTTTTGTTACTAAAGCATTGTATTTTCATCATATTTTGTTTTATTTCAAGCAGTCACCAAATTTCAATTCTCGAGTGTGTTTTATATAATAGACAAGTACCGTGGTTTTTCGTAATTTTAGCTTCTAACTAATATTTCAGAAGAAAAAACCTAAAATGATTCATAACGTTGAGAAGTTTCTCAACAAGATTACCCCTTTGGAGACACTAAGCGTAGACAGTAATATTATTTTTAGACCCAAGATATCTAGCTTCTCTAAGGGAGAGAGAGAGAAAGGGAGAGGGGGATTACAAAATTACCTTAAAAAAAGTATCAAAATTGATAATATAATGTGTAAAATTGTGTCGTAAAGCTATGGGAATCGCATAAACTCAGCATTTTCAGAACTAAATACAAAAGCTAAATAAATTTAAATTTGAAGTCTGACTCGATTCCGATAGCATTATCAAATAACCTGATACTAGAATGAAGGATAGCATGTAGAGGATTTAAACAGGATTCCAACTTAAATATTTGTTTCTACAAAATCACCCCTTTCTTTTCATAAAGTTCACTGAAATCAGATATACAACTGGGGTATTGGGAGACGCGGCCTTACTGGTGCGCAAGGCCTTGTGCAGCCGGCACTACGCGGGGCCTGACGTTATGGTCGTAATATAGCGGGAGCAATAATAATGTAGCCTCTAGCGGGACTGTTACCAATGTGATTCCTAGGGTTCAGCAGGAAAGTTGTGGTTTAGGGCCAAAAGGGTGTCTAACGAAGGAGGTTTTTGACAGTTTTAAAACCGCTGGCCCCGCTTAATATAAAGGGGGAGCGCAAATTTGGGAACTCCAGTCGTACATTCCACGGTTTTTTCTGTGAGTCCCCTCATGAAGTCACAAAATCACTCATGTGATTGTAATTCATAACATATTTGGCCCTGTTAGCGCGAGGCCCAGTGCGGTAGCACCACTTGCCACCCCCAAAGGACGGCACTGGCTATTAAAGGGGTTGGAATCGAAAGTCTATACTAGTTATGTCTCATTCTAGTTATGTCTCATACTAGTTATGTCTATTCCATAGTCTCAGCTATGGAATAATACCAAAATTTTTACCTTTCGTTGAAACTTGAAGACGGTACGCGATCTATTTAAAATCGGCCAAAAACATGCATGGTAAGCATAAACCTTAATCTATCCATACACATTAGAGGTATCTTACTACCAGAGATTCCGAAGTTATAGGAGCCTAATTCAAAGCTTGTCTGATGAGAGAATATATAACAAGACAAAAGCAATTAAGGAGCCATGCCAAAAACCTCCGGTACAGAAAAGTGAACAAAAGAAGGGACAGAAAAAAAAATGCATCTATCAAATTATAAAAATAGTTTATTTTTACAAAATAATAAAATAAAAAAGCTTAATAGAATAAGAAAGAAAATCTTTTTCTACTTATTTAAGGTTGTATCTGGCAGTTTTTTCAATATTTTTCCATATAATAAGTTTCTGTCTGCATATAATTAATAAAAAGAGGAAATCGATGCAAAGCTTCTTCGACGAAAAAAAAAAAAAAAAAAAAGCAATTGAAGAGCCCAATCCATCACCTTCCCAACAGACTCCTTGTGGAAAAGTGGAATCAAATGAAGAAAAAAATTCTCTCACGACTACAGGGAGCAAGGCAACTGAATACTGGAGAAAAGAAAAGTATTTCCGACTGTTCAGAAATATTTAGTTCGATTCCTACTTGGTTTCGGCGACAAACTATTGGTGTATAAGCAGCAGTACGTTCAATTTCTAAACATATATTCTACCAGTACTGAAACTAACACTTTATTACAGGACCAAGCCACCTGAGACAAACACAGAGAGGCACACTCTTCATCCATCCCAATCTATTCACTCTCTAGAGGTTTCTAGAGGTAGAGGTTTCACTCTCTACCCCCTCCCATGAAGCTAAAAATTCCTTTAGCTTCATTCTCATAGCCCCTTACCATCCCATTCGGGGACAATATGCTTCTCGTTTGACCTCAGATGAATTGCCAAAGAGCACAATCTTTGCCGATACGTCATCCTTCATCCTTAAAACGTGGCTCAAACACCTTAGCCTTTATTTTATCACAGCCATAGAGGTGAGATCGAGCCACATATATATATATATATATATATATATATATATATATATATATATATATATATATATATATATATATATATATATATATATATATATATATATATATATATATATATATATAAAAAAAGGTGCCTTTATACAAAAAAGACATATACAAAGGGGCTTTTAGCTACACATTTTTTTTTTTTTGGAAAAATCAAATTTAAATTGAGTCGCATATCAAAACCTAAATTAATTCGAAAAAGGAATAAAAGCGTACTTATTGTACAAAAATGGTATAGTGCAACATTAAGTTTTTTTTTTTTTTTTTTTTTTTTTTTTTTATTTTTTTTTTTTACCATTTTTGTACGATATTGCACTACACCATTTTTGTACGATAAGTACGCTTTTATTCCTTTTTCGAATTAATTTAGGTTTTGATATGCGACTCAATTTAAATTTGATTTTTCCAAAAAAAAAATAAATGTGTAGCTAAAAGCCCCTTTGTATATGTCTTTTTTGTATAAAGGCACCTTTTTTATATATATATATATATATATATATATATATATATATATATATATATATATATATATATATATATATATATATATATATATATATATGGCTCGATCTCACCTCTATGGCTGTGATAAAATAAAGGCTAAGGTGTTTGAGCCACGTTTTAAGGATGAAGGATGACGTATCGGCAAAGATTGTGCTCTTTGGCAATTCATCTGAGGTCAAACGAGAAGCATATTGTCCCCGAATGGGATGGTAAGGGGCTATGAGAATGAAGCTAAAGGAATTTTTAGCTTCATGGGAGGGGGTAGAGAGTGAAACCTCTACCTCTAGAAACCTCTAGAGAGTGAATAGATTGGGATGGATGAAGAGGGTGCCTGGCTGTGTTGGCGGCTTGGTCCTGCAATAAAGTGTTAGTTTCAGTACTGGTAGAATATATGTTTAGAAATTGAACGTACTGCTGCTTATACACCAATAGTTTGTCGCCGAAACCAAGTAGGAATCGAACTAAATATTTCTGAACAGTCGGAAATACTTTTCTTTTCTCCAGTATTCAGTTGCCTTGCTTCCTGTAGTCGTGAGAGAATTTTTTTTCTTCATTTGATTCCACTTTTCCACAAGGAGTCTGTTGGGAAGGTTTGAATATATGTTACGTACCTGCAGTGCAGTGTATAATTGAGTTTTGTTTGTGTTTTTTTTTTCTTTTTTGATACTCCGTCTTTTGTACCTTTTTTTTGACGGGTAGTAGATAAATAATAATAATAATAATAATTATGCCAGCCTAAATATAGTCATTAAACGAATAAAAAAGGAAGACAAAAAAAAATAAGACTAATAGGAAAGGGTATAATATAATGAACCCCTTATTTGAAATAAGGGACGGGGTCCAATCTCATTTGCCGCAAGGTAGAGGACAGGCTTGCTATCTTGTCTTCTAAAAAAATGTTCAACAACTGAAACATCAGCCCTGAGTGGGGTTGAACAGCCCATAACTCGTCTCAAGTAGAGGTAAGTTCAATAAATTCACAGTACTCCTTAGCAATCAGTGATTCGTTAAAAATAATAAGTTACGCAAAAATAAAATAAAATATTAGACAGATCGCATATTGTGGACTGTTCTTTTCTCCTTGGAGATTAAATTTTAAATTTAAAAAACATTGAAAGTTTTAACATTAAGTAAATTGATAAAATTTATTAGTTAAATTACACATGTTTGAATCTACAACTACTTAAATTAGGCCTAAATAAAAGGAAGTACACAAATATAAGGTGTTTTGATGACCGGCTTCGCTACCAAGTTGGGGTTTTCAGGACCTGGTGTAAAATAAAAGAGACAATTTGTTCCTTTTTATACTAATTATTAAAACAGCAGAATAGAAGATTAATTAGTTGTTTTTTTTCTGACTTTTTTGTTTTGTTTCGATAACGATTATTCAATTTTTTAATAGTTAGGTGTATATAGCCATCCCGATGCAAATATTTTTATATCCATTTTTTAGGGGGGGGGGGGGCTATTCGTACTATAGTTAATGTTTATTTTTGTTTGTAATGAAATGAATCGAGTTGAATTTGAAAAATGACCTATATTTAGAACATAATTACGAACTTAACCAATACCCTTCCAATTAGTCTGTTTATGGAGTCCCCAAGGGTTCCCAGCCTATGAAATAAATAAAATGTACTAACGGACGGAAAATATATTTTCATTTTTTATCAAATACTTAATCATCATGCAAGGAAAGAAATATTTTTTCTATGACGAACAATAATTACAATATCACAACCAAAAAATAAAATAAATTTTACTTTCGATACCAAAATCAAAGACACGAATAATCTTTATGTGAATTAAAAAAAAATCAACACGCTATAAGAATGGAATTAAAGTTAAAGACCATTTCACGAAATTCTAGCTGGAAATAAGCAGAGCTAACTGATTATTACGAGTGCCTAATCCCTTACCCCGGTAAAACTAATTAGTCATGTTTACTAACTGAAACTTTTATTTTTGAGAAATCCACCTTAAAACTGTGTTAAAAACAAAAACATCTGGTCGCTTTCTGTAACAATTTCACGGACTCTTTTTTTTTTTTTTAATACATACTTGCTGAACACATTCAGAAGTTATGCTCCTCTCTCATCATACCAAGCCCCACCAAATAGGTAAAAATAGGAAAAAATGGATCAGTCGTGGGGGATGTAGCCACTATCTCCCTTGAGTGTAGGAAACTTCAAAAATAGTTGGTTAGATAATCTGCATTTAGTTATCATTTTAACTTCGATTGTCACTTCTTTGTTTTTGCAGTATTGTGGTATTAGTGCTATTTTTTTAATCAATTTTAAAAAGTATAAAATTAGGAGTCAAAAGTGTTTTGACACCAAAATCATAAAAAAAATTGATTTGAAGTCAATCAGCCTGGCTTCTGAAACGTGTTGAGTGAAATGATAGAAGCCTTTCTTTTTATTACATTCTTTTCAGTACGATAACAAAAAACATTCTTAGAAGAGAAATCGCAGCGGAAAGCTCTTTAGATATTTCACTCTTCTCTGAGGGACTATAGGATCGATTGTCACCTGCTTTTATGGCTTTTTGACAAGAACCATTAAAACCTTATCGGAAAGCGCTTCATCGTCTTAAAGAGCTAGACATCGATTTTTTTCAAATTTTATCGCTTGGCTAAGGTAACAATTAACTCATGATAAATTAAGATTTCCTGAAAAGCTAAATGGAAAAGTGAACAATGTTTGGTGACTTGGTTTAAAGAAACAAAAAAATTGACTCGAGCTATTTTTCTGTAGATCCGGAGTTTTTCAGTTGTGGTCTTAAGATTGAATTAACCATCAGATTTCCTTCATTCATAATTCTACGCTATTCTAAGCAAGTTTTTCATAGGTCAATATGCCCAAATACACGTTTTTACACTTTCAGGATTTCAGAAACAAAGCAATCAATTACTTCTTTGATATTTGATAATTGATAATCAAATTAAAACCTTATCGGAAAGCGCTTCATCGTCTTAAAGAGCTAGACATCGATTTTTTTCAAATTTTATCGCTTGGCTAAGGTAACAATTAACTCATGATAAATTAAGATTTCCTGAAAAGGAAAAGTGAACAATGTTTGGTGACTTGGTTTAAAGAAACAAAAAAATTGACTCGAGCTATTTTTCTGTAGATCCGGAGTTTTTCAGTTGTGGTCTTAAGATTGAATTAACCATCAGATTTCCTTCATTCATAATTCTACGCTATTCTAAGCAAGTTTTTCATAGGTCAATATGCCCAAATACACGTTTTTACACTTTCAGGATTTCAGAAACAAAGCAATCAATTAGTCCTTTGATATTTGATAATTGATAATCAAATTATTATTATAGTTTTCATAATTTTATAGCTAATTGATTGACTAAAAAATACCATGTTTGGACTTGGACCATGCCTCAGAGAAAGTACCATGTTTCTCAATAAATGATTAGAACTTTAATCTAGATTGTATACAGATTTAAATGTATGACCAAATTAGAATTTAGTACTAAGACATGACAACAAAACTAAATAATTTTCAGGATTCAATTTGACCAAGTCCATTCGAAGTCACTTAAGAGTTTCCAAACTCAGCATATAATTAACCACCAAAATTATGGTCATTTTCTCAGTAAAAAAGGGTGCGCTAAACCAGAATAAGTAATGAATCTTCTTTTTTAGATTACCTATTTTATTCTGCGATGGTCTTTATAGCTTTTTGAGAGAGCCAACAATGGGGAGAGATGCTGATGGATCAAATCAAGATCTATGGTGGGCAAACCAAACCAAACTAAACCATGCCTTTTGATGAAGTTTATCTATATTTTTTTTAGAATTAAATTTGAATAAAGTTTAAGCGGTGGCTTGTGTTTAAATTTAAGCCTATCCTGGCATTTATAGTTTTTGAGAAAAAGCCAGAAAAAAAGGGATACACTGATGGATCTAATGAAGAACTACGGCACACAAACAATACACAAAGAAACTATGCCATTGAAATTAATCTTGATTTTTTAAGTTTAAGAATAATTAAGTTTAATTAATGAAGTAATTTTTTTTATCAGGCTTCAGTAAAATTAAGTAAATATTATTTTTTATTTCATTCATTTTGTTTCAGAATGTATTTGCATAGCCAGTCATAACATTTTTTCAGTTGCTAAGTAATATTTTTTTTTCTCAATTTTCAAGATCTCGATCTTAGTCAGTAATGCAGTCCACGAAAATGACCTTGCTTACTTTTACTTAACGCTCTTGCTCAGCAGGGTTGCCAGCGTAGAGGGAACTGACTGACAGCGCTGTCAGTCTTCTCCAAGCAGCCCTGTCCAGGGCTAGGGATGAGGCCTCATTAGGGTCGATATTGCGGTTGAAGAGGTGTTAATTTATAACATCAGCCCATCTGGTGCGCGACCTCCCTCGAGGACGTTTCCAGACAATCAAGGGATTGAAGTCCGAAATGATCCTTGCAGGGGTAGTTGGCGGGAGGTGGAGTAAGAGGCCGTACCATCTTAGAGAACGAGCTTCTACTTGGGTGGAGAAGTTCGCTAACTTGAAGGTCTTCAGGATCTCAGTATTGCAGCGTTTGTCATACCATTTAAAGGATTCAACTCGACGCAGGTGTCTACTTTGGATTTCATCAACCTTTCTTAGCTGTGTCTGGGTTATCGGCCATGTCTCAGAAAAGTACAGCATGATGCTTGAAACTGCGACATTGTAAATTCGGGCCTTTGTAAGGCAACTAATTTGCGGTTTGTGGAAGACTGCTCTCAGGATCCGTCCAAATACAGATTTTGCCTTTGCTGATCTGGCTGAGATTTCGGCGTCAAGTGTGCCATTTGATGATATAATTGATCCAAGATAAGTGAACTGCCTTACCACGTCAACAGCTTGGCCGTTGATCGTGACAGTTAAGGGTGATGCTGATGCAGTCTTTTCTATAGGCATGATCTTCGTTTTCTTCCAGTTGATGTGCAGCCCAACTCCGGAGGCACTGGAGGAGAGCGTCTCGAAAAAAATTACCTCAGTCAGTAAAATAGATTTCCCCGAAAATTTTCCGCATTTATTTGTCCTTCTTCTTTTGCTTATGGCAAGCTTAGCCAGTGAGGTTTTATAACTAATTTACGTGTTTTTATAAACATTTCACGAGGCCCAACAAGTCAAACAACCTAATCACCTCAGTTTAAAGGATTAGCAGATGACTTCCATAGAATAGCCCCTTCACAAAGATGCTTCTAGATTTATATCCAGAGCCAAACATAGCTGTTTTTCTTATACTTAGGGGCTTTTTTTCCAAAATTCATGTTTCTAATAATTAACAAATGTACCGAAGTTTACGTCTTTCCAATACGATGTTGAATCTAACAACACATCTTTAAATAAGAAAAAAAAGAAACCGCGCGTAAAGCATTGCCAGAAGATGAAACCTAAACCCCCTCCCATCACAAAAATCCTCTATTTGCTTCAGACACTTCATAGTGATAATGACATCTCAAAAAGAATCGAACAAAGTCAACAAGAAGAACAAAAAAACCTTTAGAAAGCTCTAATTTAATATGTTCTCCCAATACTATCTTGGAGCAAAAGTTCTAAAGAGCAAATAAATGCATCTGACCAGAATTTCCTTCATTAAAGGAACACTGCTGAGCCAACAAGAATAAGTCATAGTTTGTTCTTCATCATCAAAATCCACTTCGGCAAAAATACTAATTAGAGAGGAAAGAACGGTGATGTGATTTTTTCTTCTGTTTTCTTATCCGGTCTGGTTAAGGATGAAGCATCACAAATCATAAAAAAGGAGGGAATATATCTTCCTATATAATTGCCTTTATCCATAGCTCTCAGCTCATACATCAATCACGTGACGTTTTACGACGGGTACCCCAAGTAAGCGTTTCTCATTGGTTCTCTTTTGAAAAATGTCTCCCCACCCCACCAAGAAAAAGTAGAATTTTACGAAAATTATATTTATACTTCAGATTCCCCCCCCCCCCCGAAACCCGGTCATATGATTTTACCAGTATCTCCGGTGATCTACCAGTGTTTTCCCTTTTTGAAAATCCCCCCCCCAAGAAAAATAAGAAAATTCTACGCATGTGTCATCCGCATTATCAGATGCTAAAAGGCAGCTGCTCTCAAAGCTACGGAACTCTAGCGAAAAGGAAGAATTTATCTCAGTGACATTTTTTTTCTCGCACTTTCCCCACCTGCCTTGGACAAATCATTGTCCTGTGTCCCTTCCATCTACAAGTATAATCCTATCAATGTCCGTGAAAAAAAACGCATGCATTTGCCCATTCCCGTACACAGGAAGAGCTTTTACGATTACGTCCAAGACTGGTCCAAAAGACAACCAAAACTGAGAACTAGGGACGTAAGCAGGGAGAGGGCACCTCGTCCACCTCAACTTCTAAGTTTTCTCGAATTTCAGGGCATCTCTTATTCAAACTATTAAATACATTTGTTCTTTTTTTATTATTGGGCTCAACATTGAAAAAAACAACAACAATGCATGCGTGCCTGCTAAGAATCCTAGCCAAAAAATAAGAGTGAAATAAATCATATTAGCATAACAAAGATGAAAAGTCATATCTGACACTTTCCGTTTAGAATGAGAAGGATTCCTCTAGTGGGTTTTTATTTACTAGTTAAATTTGTAGAAGTCAAACAGAACTTTATCATATGTAATTAATTACATTTCAGTGATTCGGTTGCAGTTTGATACAACAATTTTTGTGTTTTAAAAACAACAATCTCAAGTTAGATTCTCTAAACATTTTCTGCATTTTTGCTGCAAATACTCGCATAATTTCGATACAAATATGGTGGCAACATGCCAACCTTACTACTGAGGAGTTGTCAGTGGGAGGGGGAGGAGGGTGCTGGAGGGGTAAATAGCATAGGTCAGAAATAATTTCCCGGATCCGCATTTCTAACAGGGATACAAATTTAAAAAAACCCGCATGTTGCTGGGATATGTGATTTTTTAGTCTCAGACATTTTTAATGTTTGAAATAACGGTAATTTTGAAATGTCTTACTTTAAAACAATTGAAAAAAAAGTTATCGAAAGCAGCTTAAAAACCTTACTTTTACTCTCATTTAATATCATAAAAATAAACGATAAGCCCTTTCATTTTCGGCAAGACGATTTATGTGTACAATAAATATGTCACATAAGCCGTCATATAGGCATTTTCATATCTACGAGGAGGGACAGGGAAAGAGAAGAGGTAGGCGCTGTGTTGGTTAGGGCTTCTTCAGGCGAAGTCAGCCAAGTGATAACAGCTTTCGTTTTTCCCTGAAAAAAGCCAATAGCCATAAAAAGCACTAATAGAAATTTAAGCTGGCAGAAAAAGTTGAAAAGCACGGGCGACTTTGCCTAAAAAATCCGTAATGAAGCCACGGCTTTAGAGAGCCCTAATGTACACACAAACAGCAAAATTGATACAGCAGGATACCCTACGTTTTGGGTATCCTGGGCTGCATTAGAATAATTATTTTTCAACCATATTTAACTATAGATGATAGCGAATGAAGGTCAAACCTAAAAACACTTATTAAATATTCCTGTCAGGGTTTTCGATTTTTTTCTCTTGCAAAACACGACATTTTAGAGCTTTCTAATTTTAGTTCGGGATCAATTTCTATTTTTATGTTTAATGTCGATTAAAAAGGTTAAGGATTGCAAATTTTAAAGAAAGCATGAATAGATCAATTTTAGGCTGTAGAGGAACCGAAATTTTGCATCGAGGAGTACACAAGCTTGATAGGTTGCTTTTTAGCCGACTTCGTAAAACTATAGAAAGAAAAAAAAAACCTAGTAGAAACTTAGCCTTCTAGGCCTCAGCTCTAGTCATGAGTAACTGAGGAAATAGCAGACTCAAAACTAAAAACAAGCAAAAAAAGCATGGCCATTCAAACGATCCAGCCTTCCAAAATATGCCTTCATGAAAGAATCACACAAACAAGCAATTAATCCCCAAGCTTCAAGCAGTGTTGCCTTCCCCAAATAAACATAAACACGTACTGGAAGCAAAATAAACAGTGAGTTTATACAGAGGTGACCAGTACCTCTTTCGTAGTAGTCGACTCTTCACTTTCGCTCAATCTATCCGGTGTCGATAAACTTCCTATAGCAGAGTCTCTTGGTGGCAAAGGTGATTGTGGCTCAACGATGGATGTGGGTCTTACCCATGCAACAGTCGGAGGCTGTTTGGGTTCCACTCCTCGGAGAAATACTGGAGAGGCGTTACTGTCTGTACTCACAGTTGATGCAACTTCAGACGGCAAAGGGATACTTGTAGAGCCTAAAAAGGATACACAATTAATACACTAATGGCAGAAGAGAAGCGGCGCAGGTAATATAGAAAGTAAGAGGGGAGAATCACCTCACCCTCTTCCAATTTACTATTTCTTTTGAAGGTTCATTTTGTTTTTCTTTCTCCCTGAGGAGTTTTATCTGTATTTTTTACGACTCATTTCCTACTAAGGACGGTTGAGCAGAGTGTCTCGACAAAAAAAAGGCAAGTGAAAAGAGAATTTTCATTTCTAGCTGATTCAGGAATGATAACTATTATCTAAATTAGTCTTAATAGTAAAATGTCATTTTGAATTTCTATACATGGCCCAAAACTATATAAGGTCCCTTGTGTATACAGCTTTATCCTTTACTGGTTCATGCGAATAGGAGCGACTTCACCAAATCCAACTGTAAGTTCTATCATGAGACAACTTTTGTAAATTAATAACAATAATCTATAAAGAACTATAGAAAAATAAATATTTTCGGAAGCAAGGCATATTTGAATAAACTAAGATAGTGAATAAAGCCGGATAAAGCGAAAGGGGTTTATTCAGAAGCAGTGGATAAAGTCACCCTTTGAAACTCTGCCTCAAACTTGCCTGTCACAATTTATACTCACACACAGATTGAAAATAGTTTAGGCAAATTACAGCCAATGAACTGAGGATAGCTTTATTCTGCTAAGGTGTGAAGACTGACCTCATAAACTTAATTCACTTAATGACTTAATTCACTACTTAAAATAGTGAATGAAGACTGACCTCTGAACTTCAGAAGACTACGGCACAAACCTGCCTGCCGCAAAACCTTCTCCCTAAAAGAGCAGCAAACATTGAGTTGAATATGGAAAAAAAGCTGAGACAGCTTTATTCTTCTGACTTGTAAAGAGCTTAATCCGGAAGCAGTTGATAAAACCACATTTTAAAACTCTGGCTCAAACATCCCTGTGGCAAGATCCCCCACCCACAGATTGGCAACCATTTAGGTAAATTATACCCAGGGAACTGAGAATGACATTATTTTGTTGAGGGGTGAAGAACTTTATCCTGAAGCTGTGGATAAAATTACCCTCAAAACACAGAAGAATTACCCTCAAACTTGCCTGTTGCAAGGCCTTCCCCTTCAAAAAGGGACAATTATAGAGGTAGATATGAGAAGGAAACTGATAAGATTTGATTTTGCTGAGTTGGTCTCGGGCGACTTTCTGCTATAATGAACTGTTAGCAGTAGCAGGTCAGTAAAAAAAAAAAAAAAAAAAAAAAAAAAAAATATTTTATTACAACACCAAATAAAAAAACAATTGAAATTACGACCTGTTCAAAACAAAAGGACTTATCTCATATTTCACAGTTTTACAGGAAAGCAAACATAAGGCTAACATCATTTTTTTTTGTGAAAACAGTTCTCTGTTTAAGGATTTAAACAAGAAAAATATGTAGTAAAATTTAAGGCGTGTAGCGGAATGAAAGGAGTTTCCACCAACTGGTGTATATCACAGGAGCACCACTTCTTCACCACGTGCCACCTAGTGCACAAGATTTTTGAAAGTGTACTACCCCAAGCTGAACAGAATGGCTTTATTTTAGCATATAGTATATAAGATTACGTTATCTAGTCTTTGACCTTGAGGTACTGAAATTTTTTTTGTCTGATAATACCCCTTCTTCCGTGCCCCCTGTGAAGTAAGTCATCGTAAGTACGACTACTAAGATCCACTTGAGAAATCTGTCTAACGTTCCAACTTTTTATCGAAAAATGGGTAAGATGCACCACTTTGATTTCGGCCACGAATATATGCCTAATACAGAAGTGCAAATAAAAAGTTAATACCTAATGTATTATAATCTTTATTTAAAAATAAAAAATACAGTATATTATGAATAAAAATACTGACATTCAATTGTTTACAGGGTATTTAGAGTACTCATCACGAACTAACATACGCAAGACGGCAACTTTTGAAATTTTTTGGCCAGTTTATTTGGCTTGACTTCTGCAATCATATTGTGAATGTTGCATTAGGAATGATCTCCCAAGGCACTGGTTACTGTTCAATGAACAGTCTCAAAGAAGGCTTAGATGCATGATGCAGAAACGGGCAATTGGTGTGCAGTTTTCCAACGTGTTCATGGTGCATGTTTCCAAGAACTACTGAATGATCAGCTTATTGTTATTCACAATATTCTGTATTTAAACAAAATTTACAATATATCAACAATCTACTTTTCTTTTTCTGCTTTTGTATTCACAGCAGGTCTCTTTTATCTTGGCCACACTGTATTTTCACTTCTTTTTTGTTCAAAAAGTTAAGCAGTCGTCTATCCAATTAAATATTCTTAGAGCTGCCACAATAAATCCCGATAGTTTCCCAGGAAAAACGAGACAATATACACGATGCTTAAAAACTTTCTTAATCTACTTTGAGAATCAGCTGAAAGAAACTTCCACACAAAAAATGGTAATTTAGCATTGTCAAATCAGATTCATCCCAAAATGTAAAAACAAGAGTTAGCTTTATTCAGTGAAACTGTTTGGGATCGGAAGCACATAACTAAGTGTAGCACCAATCCACCCGAGGCCAAAGCAACTGCGCAAGCTCCTCCTCCAACCCAATCTACTTAAAGCCACACTCTTTAACTCCTCCCACGAACTACCATTTTCCTTTAAATCCTTCCTCATGACATATTCCCATTACGTTCGAAAGACATGCTTTTTGTTTGGTTTCATGAGAATGTAAGTGTAACCTTAACTCATACCTCATCCTTCAAGTTTCTACGAGAAAAATTTACTATGTATTCTAACACATTTTATGAATTTTTAGTCGGAAAAATGTCTTTCACGTATGCTTCTTTTTGCGAAGATAGAAACAAAATAATTAGCCCCCTTCTCCAAACACTAAATTCTAAGATAAGACTTTACCAGAGTTTCGACTCGCTCCCCCAGCCGTGAGACAAAACAGAATGTCCTTTACAAAATGTGTCACCCTTCAAACAAATAAACTGGTTTTATACATTTTCTGTACCATGAAATACTCGCTTGCCTTAAGGCGTAACACGAACAAAGTACATGAGGATCGGAAACTACACCTGTTGTAAAATTCCACGGGATTGTTTTCATATTAGTGATTGGTTAGGAGTTACAGACGCCAACCAATTATTTAAAGTAAAATTATTTCTGTTGCCAATTAAACAAAGTTCCTTCTTTATTCAATCCCATTACTGAAGAAAGAATTAATCCCACCAATTAATGCTGAGTGACAAATCTAGATTTTTTTTTTTTTTTTTTTTTTTATTCTATTCCTAAATTTGCGATGCCATGTACATTTGAATATCTGATTTGCCGTTAGTCTTTTATATCGCTCCATCACGAAGTTTTGGATGAGTGCTTAATCTTCTTTTAAAGGAGTCGACACAGAAATTTTTAGGGATAATTTCCCCAGAAATATTGCTCCAAATCGAAGTGCAACGTCGAACGAAGATGTTTTTCAAGTACTCTGTTATCTGCGTGTAAACCATAAGACAGTTGGACCGAGTTGTGTGCCTTCATGTTTTACATGTCGGTTGGACAATGGGGGGGGGGCACAATATGAGAATGCTCTAGAGAAGGAGGTGAGTTTTTGTACTTGTAGAAAACAGCCATCGACACTACATCAAACCTTTCACTAAAAGACTGGAAAGAATCATGGGGAACGACTGAGCCTGCCCTAATAGCCCTATTTTGGATCTTTGGAAATGGTACTAACAACGTTTTCGGAACATCAGCATACAGTGGGCATTCATACTCAGCGATGGGTATGATGCAAGACTTGTAAAGTGCGATGATCCGGCTGGGTGGTAAAAGGTTTTTGCAGCAAAGAGTGATTCCCGGCTTTTTTCCACAGGAGGTTCTCACCCAATCGATATGGGTTTTCCAAGACATGCCTGTGGAGAAGTGGATTCCGAGATGAAGCTTGTCGGCTCTCTTTATAGCTTTATTCTGGAAGATGAAGTCGGGGCGTATGCGTAGCACTTTCGACGAGGAGACCAGCAGCTCCTTTGTTTTCGATGCAATGAAATCAACCATCCATGCATCGGACCACTTTTTTAATTCCAAAAGATCCGTTTGTAGGGGCAGGGAGGCTTTGTTTTGGTCTTCGTAATTTGGAATGGCTACGCGTGTCGTGGTGTCGTCAGAAAAGTATTGCTGAGGACTTGCAAGGATGTCTTCCATATCATTTACGTAGAGAATGAATAGCGTGGGTCTCAAGATACTACCCCTAGGAACGTCTGCCTTTATTGGATATTCGCGGTAAGTGGATCCGTCAAGAGCATCCCACAGTGAATTATCAGAAAGAAAGCTCTTGATCACTTCTAACAAGCTCCCACGGACATCGTACTCTATCAAAAGCTTTAGCGATGTCGAATAACAATAGCCAGATGCCGTATCCTTTTGCTAAAAGTTCGATCAACTCCTGGTGCTGGGAAAGTAGGCAGTCGAGAGTGGAACGTTTACGATGGAATCAGTATTGGCGGTCGCCTAAAAGGCCATTTGACTCCAGATACTGAAAATTTGCCAATGCGGGAGAGAAGTTTAATAGGTTTACATGAGCCAACACTCTTTGCGTCACCATCTGGTTTAGGTATAAAAATGACGTTTATGGAATTTCATATAGTACGGAAAGGTTCCAGAGCGAAACAGAGCCAGAAAAGCGATGACAAAGGATTAGCTAATTCGGCACGGCAGGACTTCAAGAAAACATTAGGTATTCGTCAGGACCAGTGGATTTGATAACATCAAGACGCTGCAGAATGCGAAGGACTTAAAAAGTGGAATGTTTCACAAGATCAAGGACAGTATCAGTTTGATCAGAAAAATCGGGAACTTCTTAGCCGTTATCCTCTAGATTAGAGAACTCGGCAAATGTCTTACCAAGAGCTTCGGTATTTTGCCATTGGATCTTGCAGGAGTTCCGTCGTTGATTTTCGAAGAAGAAATTGAAGTTCCCTTAGACAACGGTAAAGCCCTTCAACAATTCTCCACCAGCTCTTAGCAGAAGCATTCGAAAGCTTGGTAGGAGATTTAAGCCGTGGTGGACACAGAATTACCGAATCATGCGAACTGCTTCTTTGAGTGCTTTTAGGAAAGCAAGTCTATCCTTTTTGCTCTTTGAGAGTAGCCTTTGCTTGTGTGCCTTTTGTTTTGCTCTGATAACCTTTTTGAAGTGGAGGTTTAACCGAGGTTTGTCTTGCTGGATACCTGGATCCTCTTCGATGGGATATAGAGCTTGCAATAGAGTCAACTATGGCCAGCTGGTACCTTTCTGCGGTCAATATCCTCATTTGTTTGCCAGATTTATCATTCGCACTTTATTGGGAGTGAAATGGAAGATTGCCATAAGAATATAGCAGAAAATGAAATTTCTGGAAAGATAAATAACTCTGCTTTCTAAAAGCTGACTGATTCTTTCCAGAGAAAGAAAAAGCCGGTAAATAAAAAAGAAAAACTAAAATTTTACAGGTCAAAATATTTCTTACAAATAAGCTCTGTATTTCTATGCATATACCATAACTTTTCAGTGTTTTCAATAATACTTAAAGTGATTTCTTTCTTTTTTCTTATAGTAGCTCATTTTTTTATCCGGAACCTCCTAAGGAGTCCCGAGATCCCGGGAAGCCCCAGCCGAAACATCTCCTATGAAGTAAATATATCTCACCAAAAGTGACTAGCAAATAAAGACCCGCCTTAGGAATCTATCGTACTGTCTGCAACAACTGAACTGAACCCCGTTATTAATATCGCATCGCGTTAAAAAATCCAAAGCTATACGAAAAAAAAATTCGAAACTGTTTCTTCAGCAATTTCAAGGGGGGAATCAAATCCCTACAAACCTCCAAGCTTTTATAGTTTGTCATTTTTCGTCGTATAATTTACATTTGTTTTTATGAAAGGGGACAAAATTGCCCCATGCTAAAATGCAAGAATTCTTTCACCTCTCAAACAAAATCATGTGTACGTGCCTGGACAGCATAGCTCCTGAAATATTTAGAATGCAATTAAAAATAAGCTCAGACAGTTTCAGTTTGAATTGTAAAACCTCATCAACATATCATTGTACTTGTACCTAACTTTTAAATATTTAGCCATTTCTTAGCTTTTCTCATTTATACATCGATCTAGAATGCAGCTTGAAAACCATTCACAAACTTTTAACATATAAAAACGGACTATAAGTATAAAAAATTTAAATCTTTTAAGCATTTAATATTATCTTTCATTCAAACCGCTTAAATCCCCAATCACAAAAAAGTTCAGATGTAGAAAATAAAACAACTTAAACCAAAGTTCAACTTGAAGTTTCTTATTAAAAAAGGGGAAAAGACTTTTGGTAAATAGATTAGAGCTCCAATAAAACTGGGATACTCTCAGTAGAAAACTACTTGTCCCCACTTTTCGGAGAGTCAGCTGAAAAATAGAAGAAAAGCAGGCAAGGAACCAATGCAATATTAAAACTTCCAGAAGTTTTCAAAGATATCTTATAATCAGCTAAAATAAGTCAAGCAAATTCTCTCAATAATTTTTAGATATATGCATCTAGTACTTCCAAGTTGCAATAGCTGAAAAGAGAAAAAATTATATTGGGTAGGTAAGACTGTGTTTTACCATAGGGAGTTTCGTTGAAAGTAACTGTTGTGTGAGAGAGAGAGAGAGAGAGAGAGAGAGAGAGAGAGAGAGAGAGAGAGAGAGAGAGAGAGAGAGAGAGAGAGAGAGAGAGAGAGAGAGAGAAAGAGAGAGAGAGAGAGAGAGAGAGAGAGAGAGAGAGAGAGAGAGAGAGAGAGAGAGAGAGAGAGAGAGAGAGAGAGAGAGAGAGAGAGAGAGAGAGAGAGAGAGAGAGAGAGAGAGAGAGAGAGAGAGAGAGAGAGAGAGAGAGAGAGAGAGAGAGAGAGAGAGAGAGAGAGAGAGAGAGAGAGAGAGAGAGAGAGAGAGAGAGAGAGAGAGAGAGAGAGAGAGAGAGAGAGAGAGAGAGAGAGAGAGAGAGAGAGAGAGAGAGAGAGAGAGAGAGAGAGAGAGAGAGAGAGAGAGAAAGGGAGAGAGGGATAGAGATAGAGAGAGAGAGAGAGAGAGAGAGAGAGAGAGAGAGAGAGAGAGAGAGAGAGGAGGGAGGGAAGAATGGGGTAGAGGGAAAGAAAGGGCGAGATGTAGAGAGGAGGAGCAGGAGGTAGAAAGGAGGAAAGATAGAGAGGGGGTGAGAGAAAAAAGGGAGAGGTTGTGAAGTAACAAGGAGAGTGAGCATGAAATCTGAACGTTAGAAATGGTTAGATTGGAATTTACAAAACCATATATATATATATATATATATATATATATATATATATATATATATATATATATATATATATATA
Source organism: Artemia sp. Qi Xiang Cuo (assembly GCF_049724085.1). NCBI lineage: Eukaryota > Metazoa > Arthropoda > Branchiopoda > Anostraca > Artemiidae > Artemia > Artemia sp. Qi Xiang Cuo. Next base: position 73,081,801 of record NC_142804.1, read on the forward strand.
TATATATATAGGAACAATTGAGAATTTAATTTCATAATGAAAAAGACCTTCATATGCAGTTATGCAGTTTTGGGTAGCAGTAGGCGACACGTTAAAAAAAAAAAAAAAAAAAAAGTGTGTGAAAAACAGCAAAAAATAAGCTATAACAATATGGCAGCAATTTACTTAATAAGAAATAGCTTTCCTTTGAAGGTATGGTTGTCTTTTGGAATCAACAGATACTTAGGAAGATGTTGAGCTAAGCAAAACACGATATGTGCATGCAGGTTGCCAGAAGGGCGTATAAGCAATTATTCAGGAGCGGCTTAGAGTATTAAATTGAAACTTTCAGGGCATGTTGGAGAAGTTGATCTAACCAAAAAGCACTATGTGCATACTGCTACTTATAATACGACTACTACTGCTACCGAGACTAATGGTATTCAGGTAAAACTTCCAGGGAATGTTTAGGGGGATGTTGAACTAAATTAAAATACTACGCGCATGCTGGTTGTCAAAAGGGCGTATTAGAAATATCCCAAGAACAGCCAAGGGTTTTAAGTTGATACTTTTAGGGAACGTAAGGGGATTGTTGAACTAACCAAAAGAAACTATGTGCAT
>NC_142804.1:73089900-73194225 GCF_049724085.1 Artemia sp. Qi Xiang Cuo
TCCTTAGAAATTCCCGCTAGAACTTTTTATGTGGGGTCAAAAGCGGTTCATTAATGCAACATCGAATATTATCTTACTGTGATAAGACCCAAAATGCCTTCAGCAACCTTTCAAACTACACTTCCAAGAATGTTTCCGTTGTAGCATTCTTAAGCACATTTTTAAGCAACCAATATTATGTTTGAAGCATAGGACCAAATCACAAAAATTTCGTTAACACTTGTGTTTCGGACGCAGCCCTTTGATCCCAAGAATACCTTTTCATACCTTTCAGGAATGTTTAGTGCTGAGCTTTCTAAAGCGCATTTTTAAGGAGCCAATATTATGGTTGAAACATATGACAAAATCAATAACAAATCATAAACACTTGTGTTCCGGATGCGACCCCCTAATCTCAAGAACACACTTCCCTTCCAGAATATTTGGCGTTGAGCTTCCTAAAGTACATTTTTAAACAACTAATTTTTAGTTATGTCAAAGCATTAGAACAAATCATAAAAAAAAAAAATACATACTTCAGTCTGAGACGCAGCCTCCTAATTCAACTACCAAATCAAGCTCATGTAAAATTTCTTGTTCGAACTTCTAAAGCAGACCACCCTTTCGGGCAAAGCAACTTTCCAGAATAATCCTTATTGAGCTTTCTAAGGTACATTTCCAACGTAACGATATTACGCAGTGTTCAATGAAATTGATTCAACTGGAAACCCCTGACAAACCACAAATTAGTTTTGTATAAGTGATAAAGATTTATTTCAAAGGAGATTTTGAGACCAAATTCTAAATTTGAAAGGAATTGACATAAGCTGTCAAGAAAGGCCACCATTAACATTAGAACTAAAAAAAAAACTCAGGTCACGCTTCGTCTGGTCTGAGGGATTCAGCATAGATACAGCAAAATGAGTTGGTGTAAAAAGGAAAAGAGGTTAAAATCACAGTGGATTGACAAAGACGTGTTTTAGTGGTACCAAGAATGGCAGTAGTCCTTGGAAAGAGGACTTTACAATCTTCCCTCCCAAAGTTGTACGAAGGTACTTTGGATAGACACAGGGGTAAGCCGGGACACAAGTTTGTACTGTGCCACGCCCAATTCAAGAACCTCATAAGAGTTATACTATCTGTTTTTGGTATGTTGTATTCAACAGACTTATGGTTTTATGTTTCAACGTAAGACAACAATTTTAATATATTCAATAGCTGAGATTCAGCCAGACCCATCTAGCCAATGACAATTTTAAAAGTTGCTGCTTTTTTAGATGAAAAATATTTAAAAATAGACGAAACATGTACGAAAATAAGAAAAATTTTGATCATTCAAGAATATCCTATGTAACATCATAACTCAATCCCTTTTTTAGAGCAATTCAATCATTTTTTTAGATTGATAAACATAAACAAAATCTATCCGAAAACAGAAAAACTTTTCTATATTGTAGCCAAATTAAGATGGTTTTCTGAGAAAAAGTGTAAGTAATTTCATGATTTTGGCTCTTTGAAAGGATAGGCTTGAAACTAACGAAAGCAATAATATCTTGTTCTTTTGGTGTATGTTAAAGCTATAAATTAGCTGCAAAGTTGCAAGTTTCACAGGGAAGCGAAGACTCCTTATCATTAAAATTAACCAAATCTGAAATTACTTTAAAAGGTTTTAAACATTATCAACCAACGACGGGCAGCGGGGCAGCCATGTAGATCAAGAAAATATTACTTTCCTTTACGAAGAGATGACAAATCTTTTTTCCGAAATATTTTACTGTTCTTCCGTCTTTCTAAAGCATGACTATATATATATTACTAGACACATTCATAAATGACACCCATTAATCAGGTGACAACTTATTTCACTTTTATAGTAGCGAGAATACAACAAAATAACCTGCTAACTCCCAAGCAAAGTATAATCACCTACGGAACAAGTACTGACAAAACCTATCCTCTCCACACAAAAAAGTGACCCTTTGTATACCTATGCGAACCTGGCAACTAAAAACCGTAGTTACACAATTCATCCCGGTCACTCGTCGCCTGAATCACGCTCTAGCATAATTATTGGGCGGAGCAAAGTACTTTGGCTCGGAGCGATTAAGTAGTACAACATTTTGCATCTAGAGGCGCTGAGGTACGCGGGGTCACTTTTGGAGTTTTGTCAGTACTTGTTCCGTAGGTGATTATACTTTGCTCCCAAGCAATGTAAACCTGGAGATTTTAACGAGACAGCGACACAGAAATTGTTTCCTTTTTTATTGAATAATTTCCATTTTTTTTTCTCAAGGTGGCCCTTTTCATTAGCGTTTATCCCTTAATTACAATGTGAAAATCCTAAAACTTTATCATGCTACATCAAACGCCAACATTTGTCATACTTTTTTCTGTTTTTACGTTCCATGCAGCTGTACTTTTACGCTCCGATTAAAATCCCAACCGACTTTTTTACGAAAGAAACGCGCTGCAATCTTTACTTCCGCGAGATGGATCACCTAACGTTCTATTCTAAAGATATAAAAAGGTATTAGAGCAAAGTCTTGTAGCCTACTATTAAAAGGTCACAGTAACGTCTTATTAGATCCAAAGCAGAGTGGACCCGGAAAAGGGATGGACGCCCATACTCTTCAGCCATTAAAGGCCAAAGAAACGTCTTATTAGATCCAAAGCAGAGAGCACGCGGAAAAGGGATGGACGCCCATACTCTTCAGCCATTAAAGGCCAAAGTAACGTCTTATTAGATCCAAAGCAGAGCGGACTCGGAAAAGGGATGGACGCCCATACTGTTCAGCCATTAAAGGCCAAAATAACGTCTTATTAGATCCAAAGCAGAGCGGACGCGGAAAAGGGATGGACGCCCATACTCTTCAGCCATTAAAGGCCAAAGTAACGTCTTATTAGATCCAAAGAAGAGAGCATCGGGAAAAGGAATGGACGCCCATACTCTTCAGTCATGAAAGGCCACAGTAACGTCTTATTAGATCCAAAGCAGAGCGGACCCGGAAAAGGGATGGACGCCCATACTCTTCAGCCATTAAAGGCCACAGTAACGTCTTATTAGATCCAAAGAAGAGCGGACCGGGAAAAGGGATGGACGCCCATACTCTTCAGCCATTAAAGGCCAAAGTAACGTCTTATTAGATCCAAAGCAGAGTGCACGCGGAAAAGGGATGGACGCCCATACTCTTCAGCCATTAAAGGCCACAGTAACGTCTTATTAGATCCAAAGCAGAGCGGACTCGGAAAAGGGATGGACGCCCATACTCTTCAGCCATTAAAGGCCAAAGTAACGTCTTATTAGATCCAAAGCAGAGCGGACTCGGAAAAGGGATGGACCCCCATACTTTTCAGCCATTAAAGGACAAAATAACGTCTTATTAGATCCAAAGCAGAGAGGACGCGGAAAAGGGATGGACGCCCATACTCTTCAGCCATTAAAGGCCATAGTAACGTCTTATTAGATCCAAAGAAGAGCGGATCGGGAAAAGGGATGGACGCCCATACTCTTCAGCCATTAAAGGCCATAGTAACGTCTTATTAGATCCAAAGAAGAGCGGATCGGGAAAAGGGATGGACGCCCATACTCTTCAGTCATGAAAGGCCACAGTAACGTCTTATTAGATCCAAAGCAGAGCGGACCCGGAAAAGGGATGGACGCCCATACTCTTCAGCCATTAAAGGCCACAGTAACGTCTTATTAGATCCAAAGCAGAGCGGACCCGGAAAAGGGATGGACGCCCATACTCTTCAGCCATTAAAGGACAAATTAACGTCTTATTAGATCCAAAGCAGAGCGCACGCGGAAAAGGGATGGACGCCCATACTCTTCAGCCATTAAAGGCCACAGTAACGTCTTATTAGATCCAAAGCAGAGTGGACTCGGAAAAGGGATGGACGCCCATACTCTTCAGCCATTAAAGGTCAAAGTAACGTCTTATTAGATCCAAAGCAGAGCGGACGCGGAAAAGGGATGGACACCCATACTATTCAGCCATTAAAGGCCAAAATAACGTCTTATTAGATCCAAAGCAGAGCGGACGCGGAAAAGGGATGGACGCCCATACTCTTCAGCCATTAAAGGCCATAGTAACGTCTTATTAGATCCAAAGAAGAGCGGACCGGGAAAAGGGATGGACGCCCATACTCTTCAGTCATGAAAGGCCACAGTAACGTCTTATTAGATGCAAAGAAGAGCAGACCCGGAAAAGGGATGGACCCCCATACTCTTCAGCCATTAAAGGCCAAAGTAACGTCTTTTTAGATCCAAAGCAGAGCGGACTCGGAAAAGGGATGGACGCCCATACTCTACAGCCACTAAAGGCCATATTAACGTCGTATTAGATCCAAAGCAGAGCGGATCGGGAAAAGGGATGGACGCCCATAATCTTCAGCCATTAAAGGCCATAGTAACGTCTTATTAGATCCAAAGAAGAGCGCACGGGGAAAAGGGATGGACACCCATACTTTTCAGCCATTAAAGGCCAAAATAACGTCGTATTAGATCCAAAGCAGAGCGGACGCGGAAAAGGGATGGACGCCCATACTCTTCAGCCACTAAAGGCCATAGTAACGTCTTATTAGATCCAAAGAAGAGCGGATCGGGAAAAGGGATGGACGCCCATACTCTTCAGACCTTAAAGGCCAAAGTAACGTCTTATTAGATCCAAAGCAGAGCGGATGGGGAAAAGGGATGGACGCCCATACTTTTCAGCCATTAAAGGACATAGTAACGTCTTATTAGATCCAAAGCAGAGTGCACGCGGAAAAGGGATGGACGCCCATACTATTCAGCCATTAAAGGCCATAGTAACGTCTTATTAGATCCAAAGAAGAGCGGATCGGGAAAAGGGATGGACGCCCATACTCTTCAGTCATGAAAGGCCACAGTAACGTCTTATTAGATCCAAAGCAGAGCGGACCCGGAAAAGGGATGGACGCCCATACTCTTCAGCCATTAAAGGCCAAAGTAACGTCTTGTTAGATCCAAAGCAGAGCCGACACGGAAAAGGGAAGGACGCCCATAGCCTTCAGCCATTATGGTAAACCTAGACACGCGTATCTTTGTTTAGTAGAGTGTTTCCAGTTACTTTTAAATTCTGTAGCATATAATAAGGGTTGCTAAAGCGAGGTCATTTATTGGCGGTGGGGGGGGGGGAACGGATTTCATGCAGGGGCACCAATTTATCAAAATGTAAGGGTAATTACATTTTCAAATGCAAATGAAAATGTATGTAATTTTTGCAATCCTTCTTAATGAAGATAAAAAAATATATATATAATTCAAAATTTAGGGAAGGAAGGGTATTTTCGCTGTTATTTTAATTTTTTCTTCAATAAAAATGCCAAAAAAATGTATAGGGTCAAATTGTCTTTTCACTGCAACGTGTGCTCTTGGTTCTATGGCAGACGTAATAAATGCATGTCAGGGGCGATATCACGAGTTTATCTAGGAAGACACGCATTGACAGAAAAAAAAAAAAAAAAAAAAAAAAAAAAAAAAAAAAAAAAAACGAATATTTCAAGCAAAACAGAACGAAAAAAGGTAGCTTCGCAAACTGCATATTTTCAAGATAGTATTTGATTCTGTATTTGCTGACTGAAAGTCAAAATTTAAAAATATGAAACAAAGTAGTTAAAATAACACAACTACGAGTAGAACACTTTGAGTGCTTCGAATAGATCGCTTGACGCTTTTAGCAAAATAAAAGATCTAGCGATGGCTTATCTAACATTTTTTTTTTATCAAGGTATCTTTGTGAGAACGTCTTTGTGACATTTTTACTACAGTAATAAATAAAATAAAGACGAAGAAAGAATTCGGCTAACAAATAAAGCTATTGGTCACCTTGCTAGGCGTCGGAGTTCCCCAAGCCTGAATACTCAATCGGACAATTAGCAAACAAATTGTCTGTGGAGTTTGCCACTTTGTGGAGTATTTTCAACTCTCACAATCTTGAATGTCACAATAGCTTCGTTATGTTTTAATTCCCAGATTCATGTTGATATCTGTCCATAATAGAGCCTTGGAATATGTAAATTACTAATGCAGATTCCGTCACCTGGCTTTTTAGAAAATCTATATAATTGTTCGGGTACTTGTGTATTATCCGGAACATAATCAAGAAGTGAAGTTAGGTTAATCATAATGAAACATACAAAAGTATGATGAAGATATAATACTTTAGTAACAAAATTATGAAAACTACAACAAAGTATTATGGAAAGCAGACCGCCCAGAACGCATTATACTAAATACCTAACCTAACCACCTCTATACATTAAAATATACCTGCATCGGAGTTTATTTTACGAAAGAATAAGCTAATTATAACCGAATGCGATAGAAAAACACGTTTTACTCAGACCAAACGAAGCAAACTTCTTGAGTGTGTTCTGGATAATACACAAGTACTATTTTGAACTAAGGGGTTTCTTTCTGCACTAAGGAGTGCTGAGCGGACATTTCGATAGACATATATATATTTTTTTTTATATTTTTTCATTCGCTGAAATCTACCAATTTTTTTTTTGACCTATGTTTAAACGTTTTGAACATCTAGTCTTTTAGAAAATTCGTCTCCAATTACGATTCTCACCCTCAGGATCTTAGAGAGTCGACTCTAAATCCTTAAAGTCTTGACATTGCCTTTTCACCATAGCTTGAAAAAGAGCCTCTTCTATTTAAGCTTTGTCTCTTGATACTTACAGGTGTTTGAGTCCTGGTGGCACTGGTTATTCGGTTTGGAACGGGGTTCAATGATATGACTCTGTAAGGTCAGCCAGATTCGACCCAGCTCTAAATGGGTACCTGGAGAAATCTGGGGGAAAACACGGGAAGTGTCGGATGATTTGCCCCCAACCACAAATGGCATTCCCGGCCGTGCGCAGATAGTGCGTCCTCAGGTGGCATTGGTAAGCATGCAAAAAAGTAAAATTTTTTATATTGAGCTCTGCAAGTTACACAATATAAATTTTAGCTGCCAAATTTCAACTTACAATTTTCAATATCTGTTCGTAGTGCAACACTAACTTGTGTAATAATTCTTGTTTAAAATTCTGAGATACCTACTGAGACTTCTTCTCAGTAGGGGTCTTCCCCAGGCCACTAAGTGCGTCCCCAGGTGGCAGATAGGGGAACGTCCTACAGATATGTAGGGTACCTCCATTGAATAGGAGGTGCGGACCAAGGGGGGACCTAACCCATTGGGGTCCATAATAGAAACTGGGGCACCCTTGCCCAGCGGTCATAAATACAGGTTGAGGAGGAAGAAGGCCTCTTGTACACTCAGAAGGACCCACCGATGTCTGTACACGTCCCGTGAGCTACAAACCTTCTCCCATCAATGGGTTAAATTGCATGGTGAAGCAGAACAACCTTTATAGGAGGACAACTGTGGCAGGGCGTAGGATCCATTTTTTATGGAAAACGGCATCTGTAAAGGGGTTTCTTGACACTGCCGGGTGAAATGAGTGCTCCCAGAAATGATGTGCCTGCTACGGTATCCCCGGTTTCAAGCGACGCGACCCCGCTCCCTGGAATAGTGGCGAGATAAAAAAGTGATAGATCTATTTCCAGTGAAATAAATCTCCAGAAGGATGAATTCCGAGTTTATAGCTGGAATGTGAGATCCGTGAAGCGACAATTAACAAGGCTAGTATTGGCTACGGAAATGAATCGCTACCAAGCAGACGTTCTTTGTCTGTCGGAGACAATATCAAATGGAGCGCCTGAAGAAACCATACCAGTCCGTGATTCCGACAACTCGTACTTATTCCTCAACTCTGGTGTATATGATGGATCTGGGAACCATGGAGTCGGCTTTATGATTGACCGCCGTGCACAAAAAGCTCTTCTTGCATGGGATCCAGTGAACCCCAGAATAGCCAGTCTACGACTGAAAGGAAGACAATTGAACATCTCCATCATTGCTGTCTACGCACCAACAAGAGTGGTAACGGATTCTGATAAAGATTCCTTCTACCCTGATCTAAAGGTTATGATGCAGAAATGCCCCAAACGAGACTTCTTGATTCTACCAGGTGGTTGGAACTCCCGTGTTGGCCCAACAGGCCCAAATGTTCGCGATATTGTTCTTCGGTTCACTTATTGACAGTGCTGCTACAATGGGGATAGACTAATCGAGTTTGCGAGACCCCATAACCTTACCATCACCAACACAAACCCTCTCAAAGGATAACTTGGGCTCAAACGATGGCTCCACAGCTGCCCAAATTGACCATATATTAATCCGTCAGCGTTGGCGCTACTCAGTCATAGATTCTCGAGCTCACAGAAGACCGTGCACGGGATCTAAATCTGGAAGTGATCATACGCTTGTAGGTGCAAAGATACTCCTGAAGTTGAGCATGATGAAGAGACAACCCCCTAAAAAGGAAGTCCGACGTGGAGAAACCGACAATTCAATCAGTGAAAGAAGACTTCTGTCTGAAGTTACAATACCAGATTGGAAGCCTGACAGACTGTGATGAAGATCCTACCTCCATATGGAAAAAATTCCGGGACACCACTGAAAAAGTGGCTGCCGAAGTTATCGGCTATGCTCCTGCAAAGCTGAGAAAAAACTTAATCTCAAAGAAAACTGTTAAGCTAATTGAGGCTAGACGACAGGCACCAAATGCATCAACCACAACAAAAGTCATTGCGTAAACAAATTAAAACCAGCTTGCGGCAGGACTGCCAGCAATTTTGGGATTAGGTTGCCTTAGATATGGAAAAAACAGCCAGAAATAATGACACAAGAAGGTTGTATAGAACTCTCAAAGAAATGACATGCAAGGTAAACTTGGTCACAAGAGGAATCACTTAAAAGACCTGCTTAATCTAAACACACATGGGCAAGATGCGTCGATGATACTGCCCACAACAACTGAAAAACCACTGTATGAAATTGACAAGGCACTACCTTCAACTTCAGAGATACTAAACGCGATCAAACGGCTAAAAACCAATAAGTCGCCTGGCAAAAACGCTCTCCCTCCTAAGGTCTACAAGGCCTCACCACATGCTGTAGTGGAACAACTAGAAACCCCTTTTCAGTCTGATAGGGGAGAAGATGACCTTCCCGTCTGATTGGAAAGTGTCAGTAATAATCCCAGTGTTTAGAAAGGGGAAAAAATATGACAGCCGTAACTACAGACGGATATCACTCGTGGACATGGCCACCAAAGTATTCGCGATGATTTTGCTCAAGAAGTTCGAGGGAGCAAGAGATGAGCGGCAAGGTCAAAACTAAAATTATGGACCTAAATATACAGTCGGATTATCAGCTTGTGCTTTACGGACAGGAATTAGAAAATGTCGATAGCTTCATTTATCTTGGCTCGCTAATATATTCTTGTGGAGGATGTGACCTTGACGTACAGAACAAAATCAACAAAGGCCAAGCCATATTCTCTCAACCCTATTCTCAGCCATATTCTGTCAACTTCGTCGTCATTTGTGGAACCGACGGGAAATCAGTTTGAAGATAAACGTGTCGGTATTTTGTAAAATCCGCGGCTTCTTGAAATCCTCCCCCCTAAGCATCTCCCTTCGCGCCAAAGGCTCCCGCGACATGTAGCCCAACCGGTACCAAAAATTCTGCCGGTACCAGCACGGTACATGCGGTACGCAAGTAGTTTTGTCCCCTCGTTCGTCAAGTTTTTTAATTCTGCACCCATTCGTCAATAATTGTATATATTTATTTTCTTTAGTTCATTATTCTTTTTATTCGTTTTATTTGTTTGACTCTGTTTAGTTTGAATCTGTGATATTTAAAATCTATGTATAATTTTGCATGATGATGGCTATGGCTGTGATATTCATATATGTTTAGTGCCAACAACTGCCGCTGATCGGTATGACCGTGACAAGAACTGCCGCTGATCGGCATGACTGTTTTATGGCGTCTGAAAATAAAATCGTTATTTATTTATTTATAAACGTTTGTGTTTATAAAGGGGCTGTTAGACCTTGTCTCTTCTATGCAGATGGACTCGGTCACTGAAGGTGCTTCATCTCCATGATATAGAGGTTTTTGACCACCGCTGTTTACGAAAAATCCCGAGGATCCGATACTCCGATAGAATCTCAAATGCTGATGTGTGTCCCTACTGCTGTAACATCCAACCCACAGCCACGATTGTCAAACTGAGAAGACTGCGTTGGCTTGGCCATGTCCTGAGAAGACCCAATGACCGCATCATCAGGCAAGTACTTCTAGAGGCTCCTATGTCAGATTGACACAGACGTCCTGGCGGTCAATTGGTGGGTAACTGTAAAAAACGACCTCAATACCACTGGTGGATTTCGGAAATTTGGCAGAAAGTGAGAGAGCTGCTGGTTCCGGTTTGCTGAAGAGCTGGCACAAGATCGCGACAAATGGGAGTCAACTATATAGTTTTCTAGATGCTGGATGAGGCAATCACGTCTAGTCCTGCAGCAAATACAAGTAAGTAATTAAATAAGTTTAAAATTTCGTTAAAACTAGAAATAAATACCTATAGTCATAGGAATATAATGGCATAGTGCAATCACTATGGTTGGTTATGTCATAACGTTAGTCATGGCATGGTGCCAAATTTTCAACCATCTGAATTTCAAACCCCACTCTACTTGCCAGTGTTGATTCTAATACAATCTACATGCCAGTCCTATCCCTACTCCAGAGTTTCCTCACAACACAGCCCTACCTAGATCTGTCTTAAAAGAAAAAATCCCTTGATGCACAGGGTCAATCAGATTCTAGACGAGATTAATTAGTTCTTAGAAAAAAATTACCAACCAATAGATAAATCCTTTCTATATATTTTATTTCCTTGCCTTATCCTTGGCATATTTATGAGGCATCAATTGAGCTTAAGTTTTTTATTTGTTTTTTTTTTCTACTTATTTACTTAGAGGGGTTTCATCAGTAGGAATTGGAATTTGTTTATTTTCACTAACTCCGACTTCTTTAGCAATAAATTGGGATTAGATCCAACTTTTCGACTTGAATTCAAACTGAACTTCAGCAGCTTCGGACGGACTACAAAACAGAAACAACACTAGTGTGTGTCTTAAATCGAGAAAGATCAAACCAAAGAGAATTAAAAAGCTATGTGAGTTACATTTTCGGCGTTTCAACTTGGGAAGATGCGAATTAGAAAAACTACTTGTGCCACAAACAGTTTAGCCAGAGGTGATTGCATCAAAAACTTGGAGAATTTCAGAGGAAATTGGATAGCTGATATAAGTAGCTTGCAATTTATAGGATTAAAGCAAAATTTTTTATACAATTAGTTCGTATTTGTTCCCAGGAATTATTTTAAATCAAAATCTAGTCTGCATATATTAAGCCTAGGCTAGCTGAGAAAACCTTGGCAGGTAAAGTAGGCTAGTTGACTTGAAGCTGGTAGGTCCAATAGTGACACAATTCTGATTTCTTTACCCCCCCCCCCCCGCCACATACATTTCAAAGTATCCTTAAAGAGAAGCATGCAATACATTTAGGGTAGGCTAAAAAGGAACAAAGTCGCCAAATACTAGATGGTGTTGGTATTTTTTCTTTTCGACATGAGCGCCAATATCCTCTCAAATAACTTTCCATCTCTCTTTGGGTCACATATTTTAATAAATAAAGAGACATTTATAGACAAACAAATTATTTGTTTTCCTTTAACAGAAGCACTTCATCAAATATTCTAGTAAAGAGAATCAACAGACAATTACAGTGCTTTCACATTGATATTGCGCAACAAAAGCTACTTAATGTATGGATGTAAAATGACGGATGGTTCGTCAGCCAAGAATAATCCACCAATCAGATAAAAGTTTACATTCTTAGGGACCTAAGTCAATGTGATTGGCCTATTTAGTCAATACTCTCCGAGAAAATCCCGGTCTCCCTAGTGGGGCAATTTTGATAAAAATTTAACTGGACGATTTACGATATGTAGATTTTAAAACCGTGTCGAATAGTGCACCAACAAAATATGTTTTTATATTTCTTAGAAAAAATATCACTAAAACGCATATCTTGCTTTTCCATTATCTGAAAAATATTTTTCGGGCGCAAAATTAATGAATCCTGAACTTTTTTGACTAACCTCTGATTGGATGCGTTTATTAATTCGCATAACCAACAAAAACATCGGTAAATAGAGTTTTTCCACAACTCGTGAAAAGTAAGACCTTGTTTTAACATATAAGGCGTCAACGCGACGATTACGACACATAAATTCACGCCAAAATGTCGTATAGTGACTTTAATTATTTCATACAAAAGGCAATACAAAAAAAGTCTTCAGCAATAAACCATGTTTTCAGAGACGATAAAAATGTTTGAACTTTAAATTTTGCACCAAATTCATCATTTTTATTACTACTATTTTAAATCTTTAGCTGTTCACTTACAAAGAATGAAGATATAAATAATAACAAAGACCTGGCAGGAGATCCTTTTTTTTCGCCTTGACCTGATTTATAAACATAAATCAGGAAAGAGCTCAGCAGGTTTTCTGACATTAACAGGGTCGATGATCAATAACACTGTAGAGATGACATCAGTCAATCATAAAGTTAAATGAAAAATTCTGATTGGCTCAAATTAGCCAATCAGATTATTCCCGTCAATTAGCCAACAAAATTAGCCTTTCACAATCTTAACTGTGAAAAGACCTTAACTGAGTCTAGAAGCCTTCGACATTAAGTGGCATTTGCCCATAACACTATCGATGGATACTAGAGAAAACGGTCTCCCAGGCTGTAAAAACAGTTACTTAGAGTATAAGATTCTTACTGACCCCTTTTCTCTTTTTTAGTGAAACACCTCTGAGTAATGAATTTCCCCCACGAGTTTTTTTTATTCATGTAAACCGTTACTTCGGAAGTTAATGATTACAATCTGTTACAGATTTCTTGGGCAAACATGGTTTGAAATCGCTGTGTCCATGTTTGCAATTGATGATCCATACTCTAGCTATAATATTGTCAATAATCGTTTATATTATCGATGCAATATGTTGTCTCAATATTAGCTGTAATATCAAAATAACAATACCATTGGTTGTAATTGTCTGCTATTACCTTTTCGATGACGCGGATATAATTTCTAGCAAAATAGATTTGTCTGAGTTATAAAGTGAGGCTCTAAAATAAAGAAAAGAAAATGCAGCACGAGAAATAGAGATATCATGGCTAGTGGAAAACGATTGAACATCAAAAGTTACATGAAATGTAGCCCACAAGGGTAAGTTCAAACAGACTGCAAAAAAAAAAGTCTCTCAGTCTATGAAAACATTTACTTGGCCTGTGAAAACAATACTGTGGGCCCTTTTCCAAGTAAAAATAAGTCTAGCTGATCGTGCAAAATGTTTCTTCTACAGCTGATTAGCTGATCGTTAGAATCTATTATATATACTTATGTGGGAAACTAGTTCAAATGAGCGCAGAGTCACAAAATTCCGACCAGCGGTAATAATTATGATGAAGTTACATTAAATATAGCCCATAATGTTATTTTCAGGCCAAGAAGTTGACTTCAAGATTAAGTTCAGACATCCAGGAAAAAAGGTCTCTAACCCGATAAAAACATAAAAACAGTTAATTGACCTGTATCACATTGTTTTTTCTTGTTTTTCTTTTTCTTCATCTTGCTTTTTCGCCCTTTTCTTCTTTATTCATATAGAAATAAGTCTATCTCATTCTTTTTATTTATAATTTTTAGATGCATGTAAAAGTTTCTTCTATGGTTTATCATATCATCAATTGGAGATTCCTATGGCAAACTCATTCGAATCTTCACATCATGTCATAAAACCCAAATCAGTGATAATGATTTTGATGCAGTTTTCATGGATTTGGTGAAGTTGCATCATGTAATTCTCAGGTTTATCCTAACATTCTATTACAAATACCATTTGAATACAAATCTGAATATTTTATAATATTAGAAAGTTTTCCGTGACCGTTCAGTTTTCAGTTTTCAGCTCCTTCAGTTTTCCGTGACCGTTTTTACAGGCCTTTTCACTAGTGTACCAGATCGTCCAACATTTATGGTATGTTTAGAGAAACATGTTTATGTTAGGTGCCTCTACACTTTTGCCAATTTTAGAATTAGATCATGCTGAACATGTTCAAAAAGATGCATTTGGGATGTTGAGCATCCCAAATGAAAAAGGGCTGGGTTGAAGATAGTTGAAAAATGGTGGTCTTTCAGCGGGGGAGGAATTTGGTCTTTGGCTGGTTTAAGTTTGGATTACGGTGCTGTTCGACTTTGGGTATGTTTGACTCATAAAATATACGCTACGTATTGATGAGTTTCCTGGAAAGTTGGGTAGAAAATCATTTTGTTTTTTATTGCACCCTCTTAGGAAAATTATTCAGCCCCAACGAGGACCAAGCTGTCGACTGTAGTAAACAGAGCGAATGAAGAGAGCAAACAAAAACCCCGAAAGCAAGTCTTTTTCTGCTAGTTTTTTAAGACCGAAAACGCAGTCCATGTTACGGGTCCTACAGATTAGAAGAGCATGTAGTTTTCTTCAGTTAATTTTGAGGATAAGAAAAGTCGAAAAAAAAGTTTATACGAATAGCACTGTGATTCGTAAAAAAATTATACCATTTCTGTTGAAGACTTTAAGAAGTCACTTATTAATAATATAAGGCTAAAATTGCAATATGACCACTCTCAATTATTTCGAGAAGAAGGAATTGACAAAGAAATGTATGAATAACACCAATATTCTTATAAAATTATTCCGTAAAATTTCACACAAAATTTAATGCCCATATACGTTTCTTTAGGTAACAAACCATACTTCCAGAGAAGATAAAAATCTTTTTGCTTTAAATCTTACATCGGATTCATCATTTTTATTGCCCTTCCTTTAAATCCTTAGTCGTCTGTTTAGAAAGCACGAGACGATTTATGATACCGGAAAGCATACCATTAAAACATAGGAGGCGAACATGGTTTTAACAAAAAAGAAAAAGCAATGAAAGCAAATCTCTTGAAAGAAATACGTTAGGGTTTCTTTTCCTAAGAAGGATATATTGAAAGCAATATCTATTGATTTTGTTTTTTAGTCATCCAACTGGAATACAATAAATAGAAATTTTAAAGTAAATTGGAACCCAACAACTGGCCTTTATTTGTTTTCTCTTCACTTTCATTCGTTTTTTTATTCTATCTTATTTTCAATTCTAATACCGAAATAAAATGATTTAAGGATTTGTCTTTCCGGTTTCCAGGTTATTTGATAATTATTACCAAAAGCAATATTAGCAACTATAAAGACTGCACTGCTTTCACATCCAATACGAACAAAATAATTCCAAGAAACAAGACTTTTCTCTATATAACTAATAAAGTGACAATAATTAATTCAAATTACTAAAAACAGTATTTAGAAAAAAAGTCTAAATTTAGACCGTGTATAAATGTAACGTTAGAGGATCTCTATACAACCTTACGTGGCGCAGAGACAAATTTATCAGAAGACCCCCCCCCCCCCTAAAAAAACAAAATCACGTGCAGGCTCATGTTTTCATACAACTGTTCGAGGTAAAATCCGATCAAATAAAAACAGTTCAAAGCGATTTTGATTTTTTCACCAGTAACTAAATCAATAGATTTGATTTTCCACATTTTATCCTCCTACTGGGCATAAATTATAGGAGCACAAAGGTTTAACCCTTGAAGGGAGGTTTTTTGGCCATTATTAAGATACTATTTTCCGACCTTTGGTTTCAATTTTCTCGGACGAGGGGTGAGCCTTCCGTTCCTACCACAAAATTCCACTTTTATTGTAGAAATCCATCTTATTGCAAGAGTGGGCAGCAGTCCACCAAAGTTGGTAGCAATGATTGGTATTAAAAAAATTTGTTTAGTGGAGCCTTAAATATTTTCAAGTATTTCAATCAGCCCTTTCGCCCATAACTTGACATGGATAAGGTGTGACATTAAAGATTACTAGCCCCTATGGAAATTTGCTATTATAATTGTTTTAATTAGGCCCATGACTTGAAGCCCAACGAAAAGATATCAATGATTAATTTAGATGAGAATGAAATAAAAGAAGGCTGTACCTGATTCAATGGAAGTCAAGGAGCGAGCCGACTGAATGGAGTCCCCGGATGAACTCGTTCTCCGTCTCAGATTTGCTGAGGTATCAACTTGGAGATTTGTTTCACAGAGACTCGGCATCAGACTTCTCTCACGCTCCTCTTCTCTGAAATAGCTATATTTATTTCACTCTCTAAAATTTATTTCATACACACTTATACAGTGGTCACTTTTAAAATATTCCATGAAGAGGGAAAATTTGTCAAGATGCTTCAAGTGCCAAGAACATCAAAATAAAACATTTTCTTTGCACCAAGACCCACCTTGGGTCTATTCATACCTGAAAACCACAATTAAAAAAACACTGTGTTGTTTAAAAACTTTTTGGGCAGTGCCACAATTTCGTCAGTGTTACCACACTGAGCCTTAAATACAAATAAGCAAAATACACCATTTAAATTTGGCAACGCTTTTCAGGAAGTAAAAATTTAATGATTAACAATCTGTTAATTTACAAAGACATCTCCGATGGAGGGACCTTAGTAGTCAAGAAGCGTCGTTTATCCGATTACTTGCTACTTACCTCTACATCTTGCTCGATTACTTGCTACCTCTTCAAAGGTAAGTCATACCTTCTTAAGCTGTCTGGTGCCACATTCCTATAGCTTATTTTTTGCGGATTTTTCACCTTTTTTTGGAACCAGCTACTACCAAAAACTGAATAACTAAATATGCAGGTATTTTTCATTAAAAATTGAATTTCCGATGTATCCCAGTTCTTAAGAACTATATGGTTTCATAATTTTCCATTTAACCCATTCAAAAAATCAGATTTCTTTACCACTGTCCATTAATTTGCCAAAAATTTAAGAGATGTAGCAGTAAATGCGGCTTGCAACAACATCCTGCTGTAACAAGACCAGAAATGCCTCAGCGAATCTTTATAAGGTGATTAAATTCACGACGAAATATACTTGAAAGAAAATCGCCGAAATTTACAAATAAGCTATGCTCCTTTTCGATTTTAGCCCCACTATAATGTCAAATGTCTACGTTTTTTATGCCAAATTATTGTCGAAACGAAAACGGAAAAAGATACAGAAACACTGTACAGAAAAAAGCAGCACTTACTTAACAAACTTCAACAGAACATACTTGTCAGGAACAAGTCCAACTTTGCCAGCATGGCAGCCCCTCCACCAGTCACTGCTGACTTGTGAGTATAAAGTTAATTGATGACCTTTTTTAAAAGACAACTCTCTACTGGAACGTGCATTGAAGTCAAACTGTGCTACAGCTTCTAGCGTCTCTGTTTCTGAAAAAAATAGAGCATTAATATATGATAAAAGCAGGTATTCGCAAAAGCAATAGGATTCCTTTATCCTGCACACAAATTACCTTTATAAGCCTAAAGCCGAAAATCCGTAGTTTTCTTTTGCTAAACCATTTTTTTTATCCATTTTTCCACTCTTCATTCTTCTTTTGCAGTTTTTTTTTCCAAATCTAAAATTAGCCATCTTTGAAGATGGCAAAACTCTATATGAACAGTCTTTATTATTCGTTATCGATGTAAACTAATTATTACTTAGTAAAATCTGGACTTATATAATAAGGTAGTTGGTTATATCGGCATCCCAGAATGTTAATAAATAGCTTAACATTAAAAGCCCAAACAACTAAGAAACCTCACTATCTGAAGTCGGAAACTAATTTTTTAGTTCCGACCAAAAAACAGAAAGAAACCTTGCAAGAAGAAACCTTTTTTTCATCGAGAGGTGTAAAATCCGGCCACCGAAGCGATATCCATTCAAAGCGAAATTCAAACAAAAAACAGAAACCCAAATGAAATACACAAACTTCTGTTTTTAAAATTCCGGCCTCTGAGGCCTGCAATTATATAAAGGATGCAAAATATGAATTTCGGAAGCGAACTCTTCAACTGTCAAACTTTTCAAACTTGGCGGCTCAGGTGAGAGAAGGATAGAAGAGGTAAAGGAGTTTGCTTGGACCTCCAATCTTAAAGATTTAAGTTCCTCAAGAAATTCTAGCTTCAGCGATGTGGCCACGAAATGCCCATGTTATATACTAAAAATATGCCACTGAAAAATGGACCAATCGCATAGTTTGTGGCCCTTAATCATGGTCCAGCATGGGACATACCATGATTTCTTTACACGGAATTTACTAGATTAATACCATTCACAAAGAACAAATTATGGACAAAAGATAAAAGATAAAAAATACCATCTTCAGAGGGGCAAGTTTCTGCATCAGCTTCATCAAAACTTGGCTCAGAAGGTGCTTCTCCAACTTCCCTAAAAGAGAAAATATTTTCTGTTAGAGAGTTAAATCTCAGGGGATTCAAGAGCACGTGATTAAACTTGGAATTCCTCGCCACTGAAAACTTGTGATTGCTTTATGCAAAACAAGGAATGCAATATTTGTCATTTGAATTTGTCCCGACAATTGTTGAAAAGATGGTCCAATGCTGTCATAAAGCTAATGCTAAAAATCAGAGAAGTCAGCGATCTTTCGTCCTAGTATTTTATTTAAATTTTGCAAAATTAAGCGAATTATGAAATTAAGCTTTATTGAAATTTCGTGAAGAGCAGAGTTATTTAATTCTAAAAAAAGAATATTCCTTAAAAGGGTGGTAAGAAAAAAAAAGAGAAGAGTAAAAAAAAGAGTAGTGGAGAGGGATTTAGAAAGAAGATAAAAATTGTAAAAACAATTGACGATTAAAACCTATAAGAAAAAAAACATAAAAAAAGCCTAAATATCATCATTCCAAAGAAGTTTGGCTGAGACTTCCTTGGAATGAGGTCAATTTTTACCAATAGCGCACAAAAATATAATTAATTATGCAGCTCACTTCCTGTACAGAAGATGTTTGTTTTGTTGTAACACCTTTTTTTAATTTGTGCGAAAAGGCTGATTTTTCTTTAAATTTCTAGTTATATTTTTTTTATTTCTACTGTGAACATACTTAGTTTCATTCGAATTTTTTCTTCCTGGAAATAGGACACAATGTCAACAGAACATTGGACAGATAAACGAATTTGAAAAACATAATGTGCATGAGACAACGACAAAACTATAAATTGTTTTCGTTTTTTTACCTTTATCGACAAGCAATTTTTGCTCCAACTATTAACAGACGGTTTGGCTAATTTGTGACAGCATAGTTGACAAAGTCAATACTTTAAACTCAAGGAACTGCTGTTAATATCTGCCTACCCGAAACGGCTCGTGATTTCAGGCTTTAAGTCGCGATTAGTTGTTATATATATATATATATATATTTATATATGTATATATATATATATATATATATATATATGTATATAAATATATATATATATATATATATATATATATATATATATATATATATATATATATATATATATATATATATATATATATATATATATATATATATATATATATATATATATATATATATATATCAAAGGAAATGTAGAGAAGTCCGATACGTGAATAGATCTAATAGGATAACTACTTTTGTCAATTTAAAAAGTTTTTCGTTATTATATTTTTCTGAGAATTTTGCTGAAAAATTTTCAAACTCAATAGAATAAGAGAGCTCAGCCTCAACATTGCACTGATCAATATTTGATTGTATTGGTTGCAATAACTGTTGTTGAGCGAATATTTCTGAGAAACTGAAAAACAAAATATTGGAACAGTCCATCAAACATAAATATTAGCACGAAATTAGTATTTGATGTGTATCATTCAGGGTCAAACCAAAAGCAGATCGTCCTAGATCGTTTAAATTTGATTTATATTCACTGCTTCTTTTCCTTCTCATCTCAGCATGAAGGCTTACTTTATCTGATCTATCGTCTAAATACCTGAACAACTTGCTCAACAAATTCGAATGGCACACAAATTTCTCAACCGAAACCTTTCAGAAGCGACAGTGGAACAGCTTTCTGTTTTCACCCCGTGTTCTGTTTGGCTGCAACTTTTACGAACAAATGAAGTTTGCTTGGACACAGACGTCTAATTAGAATTGGGCCTAATTGCGACAATTAAAATTCTAATTAGAATTGCGCCTTAGCCCTGCTGCCAATATATATTACTTAATCCTTGGTTAACAATAAACGGGCGAGAGCTGTTGCATGGACCATGCAACATGGTCCAGCAACATGTTGCATGGAACAGCTGGACCATGGGCCCACTTTGCTTCTCTAAAAATAAAAAATGAACATTTTTACACGATTCCGCTTCAAACAAAAATCAACAGGCTCACCTCTCTGCTAAAAAGTTGAAAACAGGAGAGGCGGGCTGATTTTCAAGGGGCCAAGGGCCCGCTTTATACATTCATTACTACATATTGACAACCCTTCCGTGATTCCGCTAAAAACACAGTGCAACAAGCATACCTTTCCAAAAAAAAAATCAGCATGGATGTTTATCTTTACATACGTGTGAACATCACTTAAGTATAAAAAAAAAAAAAAAAAAAAAAAAAAAAAAAAAAAACTTGCGTTTCATCTGGCTCTTTTGTGAAGTATTTTTCATATGTAGTGCCTCCATCATTTGGAAATATTTCTTCGGCATAAAGTATAACATTCTTGATAAGGACATTCACCAAATTTTGGTATTGAACTTGTTCTTTATCGTCGGGAACAGGGACTAGTGTCGGCCCGAAACAAACAGCCAAATTATGAGGGTCCATCATATTCTCATCACTGTACTCGGATAAACTGAAAGTAGTTTTAAACAATTATTACGTGCTGTAGAGCTTCACTCAATACCATTTGGTCCCTTTTTCTCTAACCCCAGACGTACAAGGATGTACCTATAAGATTGAACAGAATAGTGGTTCTTTAACTTTATACCATGACGAACCCCTAGAACTGCTTAGAAGATTATATAAATCGTTAAGGTAACACCTAGTGATGACAATCACATACCCAAAGGGGGGGTCTAAAAAAATGGCTAGTTATGTAATATTAAAAACTTTTTTACAATCCATATAATTTTATAAGAAATGTTACAAATGCTTTTTAACTTACACGCTTACAAACTAAACATCTAAAATTATTTTGTTGACAATATTGGCGACAATAATGATTTTGACAATAAAAATCTAAAATCTAAAATGAAAAATCAAAAAATCTAGAACTAACGATCTGAAATGATTCTGGCGCAATAAAGCAAAACAATCTTAGTTAAAACTATTGTTATGGATGGGGTTGCTTTAGTGACTTGAGATGCTGAATGTCTGGTTGAATACTTGAAAGTTTCTATCGAAGCCTGGTTCGACATCTAGTTTATTACGCTGTTTCTATCTCATAGCAACGATAGCAGAGAAAGCTGTTTCACGAGTTTGGGTCTTAGAGGAAGGACCATAGATGTTAAAAAAAATTTCAAATTTGTTGATACTAATTTACTATGTTAGCCAAATATTCAGCAAATGTGTTTCTTATACACCAATATTTCAAAGTAGGCACAGGAAAATATTTCCGCAATGTTTATTGCAATAGTCCTAAATGTTCAATTATAGCTAATTTGTCTCATCAGGAATCTGTATTTCTGATCAGGATCATCTGTGTAGAATTTCTTTTTTTTTTGAGTGGAGGGAGAAATAAGAACAAAATTGATCTCACAATTTAAAAAAGATCTGTCTAGAAATCGTGGAAAAATTTAGGATTTCATGAAGAGGGCGGGGATGAGGCTCTCCCCCTGTGTGTGTCCCTCTTTCCGATGCTAGTAAAAACTCATGTAGACGAAGACCTGGCTCGAAATTCGATTATCCTATTGATGAGAGGTTTTTTTTTTCTAAGTACAATAAGAATAATTAATTTAACTAGTTTAATTGGTATAATTAGGGTGGTAATAAGTATCTGATCTCAATTCCTTAAAGGAAATGACTACAGAGCTTGAAAAAAATGCAAAGTGTCGTCACATGCTAGATGGTGTTGACAGTTTTTTTTCTGTCGACTTTAGCGTCATTTTCTACTATTGTAAGTTACTCTTTGGTCTGGACTATACCACGAAATTTACAAATTCACTGCATTTTCATCAAGACACTAAGTTGTACCAAAAATGGTACAATGACACCGCATTGGCAACACCAGTGCCGATTATAGAGTTAGTCGGCACTGAATAATTTCTTCTAAGTAATGTACCGACCAAGGACACCTTAAAGAAATGGGCTTGAATTTAAATTTAGTTAGTCTGACTTACAGTCAATCAAAGTCTACAATTTAAATTCTTAGACTTAACATGTACTGCACTAATGGGAAATGTTCACAACTGGGTTTTGAAAATTTACAACTTCTTTAATATTGCCGTTTAATTTTTAATTAGTCCTAACTAGATGGCGTTGTTTCTAAACTTTTTTATATTATTTTCGTGTTTTTGTTTTTTGACTCCAAAATGCGAACTCAACCCATCTGGGGTTGTGATAGTGATTTTGAAATGAATGTCTTATCGCATCATGCCATAAGTGAACCACTTATCAGCACCTACACAAAATGGCAAAAACTTGGCGTTTCACTTAGAAACTAACCGCTCCCGTGTACCAAGCTTTAGCCAGTATTTCTAGTCCGTTTAATCAGCCTAGCCTGCGACACTAAGTAGAAAGCATACGCCCTGACTTAAAAAAGATATAATAAGGAATTGATAACAGATAAAAATAGCCATTTTGCAGCATTTCATCAACCGCACAAAACGCATTTTGAGCCTCTGAATATCCAATGCTCGTTAATGAAATAAAAAGAAAGCAATTTTATCTGCGCGACCCAGCGGAGTATATAGAAAATATTGGAGAAAGGAGGCATGCCATATCATTATATTGACACCATGGCCCTGCCATTGCACGCTTATTTATCCTGATAGGCGATTAGAAAACAGTCCGGATAAAAAAGTAATTTTTTTTAACTATTTAAATATTTTTTTTTATCCCTTTCAAAGTTCTCAAATACCCTGGTATTAATATTTATCCGCTTTTTCAATCTTGTTATTTACTCCGAGATATAGACATAACTAGAATGAATACACTGTTAAAGGAAAGCCCCATTCGTTTTAGACCGAAGTTGAGTTTACACTTGCATCGTTTTACAACATAAAGAACTGATGTAACATTTAAAGCTGCCTAAAAGGAGACAAAAATTGGAAATTTCAGTCTTTGCGGATACTAATTTCAGGAAATTTTCCAGCTTTAACGAGCCAGTAATTTTCAATACGTGCGGACTTGGTAAACACTTTCACTCTCATTTTTAACAATTGTTTCGTTGTCTCAGCACAAACGGGCAAAAAACGAGCCTAACTTGTACTGGATTCCACTTAAAAATCCTTAAATGATTTTGGTGTAAACAAGAGTGAACATGCCCGCCTTTCTGCTAAATGGAGCTGGAAAGAACCGGATGGGGGTTTGTTGGAGGGGCCTTTATTGATAAACAACTATCAAAAACTAAAACTAATAGCCGAATTCGCGGTTCAAGTAGAAAAAATATTAAATCAAAACAAATCTTAAGAATAACGCGAGTTAAAATCAGTAAAGAAATAATTGGTAGAAAGGGCTTGGGTGAAAAACCCAAAATAAAAAGTATAACTTGAACTTACTTAAAAGACTTCATCATACAGAGAAAAAACAAACAACAATGACAATACATGAAGACAATAGTTATTGTGACAATACACGAAAAAAAAACAAGACAAAGAAGACATATTTAATTCAGGACAGACGTCAAGAATTGTTTAGGCGCTCCGTGATAAAAAGGATGAAATTCTTTCAGAACCGCTCGGTAACAGCGTGAATTGACGAGTAAGTTGCGACTCCTAAGGAGGTTAGTGAGGAAGACGGAATTGTGAAAACCGAGGAAAATGTCTTATGTAATGGCATTAGAAAGGGGCTAGGCGTTTACCAACTGTAGGCGTTTACCGTTTAACACTGTAGTCGGTAACAACTCATTCGGTAGCAACTAGCTGAAAAAAAGGCTAAGTCTCAAAAAAGGGCACAGGAACTTTCGATGTATTTACTGCTATTTTCAAACACTTAGCTTCATCCGAAACATGGATTTCAATGGGTCATTTCATATTCCTATGACATACTTCAAGAATTGTTAAGCCATCCACATATCCCCATCTTCGAACATATTTTCATGAGCCAGGTACCCCCCCCCCCGGATTATTAATGAGTTGAATCAAAACTTGTTGTGACGCATCGAATTTGAAGCATAATTAGTTAAAGAGGAGCAAAGAGTAAGCTCCAATTTCTTTAGCAACGAGAGGACTATAAAGTTCAGGGGAAACTTCTACTCCGGCACAATCGACCTGAAACGTAGTAAGTGAAGAAATGTACAAACGTATCATTCCTCTACCTCATACCCAAACATAAAAAAAGTGAAATAACAAGAACAACAAGAATCACAAACATAAATTGTTAGCAACAGTAGATGGCAACACTTCCGAACCCTTGGAAAGTCTTCTTTTGGATCGAGAAAGTTCCTTTTTTGGGTCTAAATTTCCTGTTGATAAACTAAAAGATTGCATTTTGTCGAAGAGAACAGCAAGCCTTCATACATTTTAATAACTTTCAGATTTTAGTTTAATTTGAAATTAAAACTGGTGCTTGTCAACTAAAACGCAGCTTTCTACTCGAAAGTGGAAAAATGGCATGAAGAGACGAAAGCTTGCCAAAACAATTTGAGATAGTCTTCTCTGTCATAGCCTATGAAAACACACTTCAGGTTATACAGTACAGGGTCTGATTCAAAGACAGGCAAAAACCATCCTTTTTGGTCCCAGGTCAACTTTCAACAAACACATTCGTCGATATTGTCTGAGGTTCTCAGTAATAAAAGCAGAGGTTTGACTCTCATCACTTTCTGTCAATAATTCAAAGTCGGTGACACAGAGAGATAAGCGACAAGCCCAAATGTTGTTTTTGCAAAACAATAAAACGTACATTGCCAGCGCAAGACATCTTCAATGCAAATGAAGATAGTGTAACGTAGAAAAGAAGATATATTACAAAACAGTAAATAGAAATTAATACTTGTATTCTTCCCTTGCTGTAAGCCATATTCTCTCTCTTTCTTCTTTTAGGCCTCTGCTATCAGATAAAAATAAATGTACAGTCCGTTCTTGCTTTTATCGTTTTAAAGTTTTTATTTTGTTTGCCCCTGACAAAAAGTAATCTCATGATAAGTATAAAGTACTGTATTCTTGATCCGTATTTGGGTATACAGAAAAGAATTCTGAAGTTTCGATATAGTCTGGTTAAGGAAACACCCACTCACATTTTTCTTTATTGTTGTTTTTTTCCTTTATTATTGTTTATCTTAAGTATTTTTCTTGTATTCTTTATTCTTTTCATTTTTATTACTCCATTTGTGATTTTGTATCTTTGAAGTGTTAAATAAAACACATTCTTCTAAAAAATCCTTAAAAACTTTAAATTGTAGAAGAATAATACTGAACATACCAAAAACCTTGCGAAATGAAACTACAGCAATAATACACCTGCAAAAACAAATAAGACGACTATGCAAAGAAAAAAAAGATATAGGAAACTATGTCGAAATAAGAAATACCCTAGAATTTCTCTCTAAGAACAAAAAAAGGATATTTACGCAAGAAAACTTTAAGACAATTTTTATAAATTGGCGGATAATATCCTTCTGCTCACTCCCAAAATTAAACAACATATCATCAGTGGACAACAAAAACATAGCATCTGTATTTTCTAAATTGTTCCGGAGAGCAGAGAAAATTTACAAAAGTGAATGTAAATTTCCAAGATATATAAAGTAAGAGACACTTAGTATTAGAATTGTTGTCAAGCAGACAAAAGTGTCTTGTCAGAGGGAAGAAGGTTCGGACCAGTTCTATATAATTTACTTTGGAAGACAACATGGAATAAACTCCAAAAATTATAAATTTACTCTATATTATATAGCCCTTTTTACCTCCCATTTTTGGGAAATACGGAGAAAAGCAAAGACCTGAACATAATCATATGGCAGACCAAAAAGCATAAAAAATTTTAAAAAAAGGTTAGAGCTTCAAACGAAAATTTTGGGAAGTAGCTATGGGATACATTAGTTATTCTTGTTTTTCTTTAAAGTTTGAGGTTTATACATTTTAACATTCTTGGTAACTGAAAGGAAAAATTTATTTGTATCTAACGGCAGATATGGGTCTCTCTCTTTATTTATTCTTTTACGGCCGAATTCGCTGGCTTTTAGAGGCTTTGGTCTGTTAGTTTTAAAACTTAATATAAGATGATAAAATAGTGAGAATCATAAAGAGGCAAATATAATCGTTTTGGAAACCAAAAACGCCGGAAATGAAATGAAGAAAAGTAAGAGCAAAAGCTTCAAACTAGAACTTAGGAACTCACTTGGGGTTGCAGTAAAAAGCTATTCTTGTTTTTCTTTTAGCTTTCATTTTGACCGATTCTTTAAATGTTTATATATGTTAAGCCTTTTGGTAATTTAAAGGCAAAATTTGTTTGTATCTGAGGTTAAATATAGGTCTCTTTTTTTAATTACGGTCCATTTAGTTGGTTTTTAGGGTGTTTTGTTTTTTAATTTGACAATTTTGGTAGACTCATTGGACAAGAAGATTAGATCGTATTGCATAAAATGTAGCTATCATAAGCCTCACCAGTCTGAATTACATTTTAATCCCGATTCAAAAAAGAACATTGAAGAAACAGACAATGAGGACAAGAGAAAGGAAAAAAAAATCAGTAATAAATGTAGATATGAAAAAGGAACGAAAAAACTAGTTAAAAGACAAAAAGGAACTTGATAAATAGGAAATAAAATAGATTAAACAAAGAATCTGGAAGGAATCCAAAAATAGAAAAAAAAGTTGTGGTAGCTTGATAACTTTTTCTGTTATGTGTTTTTTTGTATATATGTATATATATATATATATATATATATATATATATATATATATATATATATATATATATATATATATATATATATATATATATATATATATATATATATATATATATATATATATATATATATATATATATATATATATATATATATATATATATATATATATATATATATATATATGATGATAGGTACATGGGCATAGGTACAGGCTGAGGAGCACTACGGAGAGGAAATTCTGAAGGGGAGGGGGGGGGGTCTTTTAAAGCGGGAATAGGCGTTGCAGTTGAGACTAGACATTAACTCAGAGATAGCTTCCTGTTGTGCAGGTAACTAAAAAAAGCGGTATTTTTTTCTTTTTTTTTATGGTATCATGAAGTTGTTACCGCCGCGACAAGCGGTTTCTTGTGACAGGAGAAAGTCCCATCGAAAGGATCATTGTATTTTAGTGACATCTTTCTTATCTAACACTCTAACACTAGTATAGCATTTGCATTTGCTAATAAAATCACTAGCATTTGCTTATAAAATCGCAGTGTACTGCTAACAGTCTTCAAATTAACGAGAATAAATCAAAGGTTATGAGAATTAACCCACTTAAACAACGATTTTACCTTCCCCGCGACTTTGTTCCCTTCTGCTTCGTGTGCAACTATCTTGGGCGTCACCTTTGGTGTGGACTGTTCGTTCCCTATTCACGTACAAGAGCTGGTAAAGAAGGGGAAATACGCTATGCGGACACTAGTGGCGATGCGCCACCTAGGTTTTCCAATATATAAACTAAAAAACGGCGTACCACACTTTTATTCGACCCATCCTTGAATATGCGTGTCCCGTTTGGGGCCCGCAAGTTCATCACATAGATTATTTAAGTGATGATTTGGAGGGGATCCAGAAACGAGCTGTAAAGTTCATTCTTTGTGACAAATATGCAGATTGCAGCTCCGCTCTGAAGTCACTTGAAATACCAAGCCTTCTTGATCGCAGTTTTCAGCTGATGATTCGTTTTGGCCAGTTTTTATTGTCTAGTCCTGTACATCGGACAATATTACCACCTCAAATGCCTGTTCACGCAAATACCGGAAGCAAGAGCAAGCTTATGCCAGTCTCATGCCGCACAAACAGACTCAGTAACTCCTTTGTTCCTTTCTTTACAAGTGCTTTTAATAACATGTAGTGAAGTGTTTTTCATGTAGTGAAGTGTTTTTCATTTAAAGAACAGCGTCTTTTAGTGCATTTTTTAATGTGTCTATGACAGCTGTTTCCATTAAACTGGTTCTGATTCTGATAATTTCAAAGGACAGGCTAAATTCTCTTTGCTAAGTCAGACAAAAATCTATTTTTGTCTCTCTGGGCTTGGCTATTGATAGATAATGTTGTTCCAAAAGTTTTTAGTTTTTAAGCCCTCATTTATCTGATTGGCCAGGGCCAATCTAGGGTCAACCCCTACACCAGGTTTCTTTGAGTAAATACAGTGATTTTTGCAGTTAGTTCGTTTCAAGACTGCAAAGTCTACGCTATAGAGCTCAAAGTTCATGTTTTGTCGGAGTTTACACTTGGAAGAATGAAAGTAAGTTATTTTCTCCAACTGTGTGAGATTATTTTTCCCCGAACCTTGGCAGGGCAGGAAAAGAGTTTGCGAGAAGTACCGTCGTTAATATATTGACAGGAGAATCCGTTTAACCTCCAAAGAGATAGTTAGAGATATATGGGGTGGTGATACAGGGTGTGGCACCCTTGCACTATAGCCCTTGAATGGCACCCTTAGCCCTTGAAAAGATAGTGTACATTTCACACGCACATTGGTTACAATACTAGTGCCCGAAGAAACTCTAGAATCCTTTGAATCGCGTTACTATACTCTGGCGACACCGCCAGCGGCACTGGTGTGGCGTAAGAGAATAAATAGTGGCGGCTCACGAGCGTTCCACATCAAAGTGTGGTGGCAGCTACAGACTAGGACCACTCCCGGGATACCGGTAGTGAAAAGAATCCGCGTTTATGAAGATACAATTTAGTTTAGCCTACTATTGTAGGCTATATAAAAAAAAGAAAGACGGAATTAGTTAAAATATTGCAAATTATTATCGGGATGGGCATAGCCTAGCTAGAATGCAATAAATCTTACGAATTAAAATATGACATGGCTAATTAGCTTGCGAAGACCGTTGGCTAAGTGAGACGGAACAAGGTTTTACGAAAGAGTACCGGAAGTAAATTTGACCATTCAAGAAAGTACGTTGTTGTACATTGAAAAAATAGTTGTTATCTGAATTTTGAAATAATATTGGACAGAGAGAAAAGACTAACACAAGGTCGAGAAAAGGACAAAACTTAATAGAATTAGATATTAATTCTAGAAAAGCTGCCGCGGTGAAACAGAACAAATCGTTTTCAGAATTAAAACATGAAAAACACGAGGAAACAGAAAACCTGTATAAAAAAAATTATTCCCAAAAAACGAGAGGCTCAAACAGAGAAAAAGAGACGGAGATAGAAATAATACGATCGGGAAGGAGTACACCCGGTAATATGAGAGGGTACGAAGTAGACATGGAAGCTATAACACATGAGAAAACAAGAGAAGCTCACTCTTCAGATGCCATGTAAAATGAGGGAGAGTTGTCGGTCAGATATAATACAGATAATGGAGCGAAGAAACAGAGAACGAACAGACTCAGAAAATGAATTAAGAGGATATAACGATGGAAAGAATCAAAGTAGACCAAGTAGGAGGAGTAGTAGGAGCTCAATGTCCAGCAAGGGGCCACGAAAAAGTAATCATGTAGATATGACATAACATATAGTAAATTTCATGAAGGAAGAAAGAGTAGCGAGAGAAAAAAAGGAGGAGGAAGATAGAAAAGAAAGAGAGAGAGAGAGAGATAATATAACCAAAGAAAAAAGGAGGAGACTGAAAGAATAGCGAGAAAGAACATAAAGAGTAGGCCGAAAGAATAGCCAGGGAACGAAAGGAGAAGGCAGATAGAGGATAGAAAACAATTGACGGAAATGATTGTAGGGAGAAATTCCCAAACTCAACAACAATTGTCTACAATAAATTTGGTACACGCTACGAATCTCCGGCTGATGAGAGAAAATGAAAATTTATCAGAAATTAGATGCTAAGACAGAAAAACATACAACTTCGTTGACAAGGGGGGAAGGTGGAACGGCCCATAAAACAAAATGGGAGGCTAAGCCTTCAAGTCTAAAAAACGAAATACATGATATTCAAGCTCGAAACGCAAATAATCTGGTAAAATGTGATTCCTCAAAACTTTTTTCGAAAAATTGTCATAATAGAGATAAGAAAGTAACCCATAAAAGAACAGACTGGGCTATAGCCCATAGTGTAGCCCAAGTTTGTGAAATCATATAAAATAGAAGGAAAATTAAACAGAAAATTGACCAAAATGGTAATTGACTCAAATAGTGAGCAAACTTTTGTGCGAACTGCCCTAATTAATAAGACAAAAATAAACTATACGGATATGGTTACAACATTGTGTTATTACGGAGATAAGCACCAATGCCCGTCTGCTTGGGTGAGAATGGAAACTGCAAAGAAGGACGGTACAGTCCACAGAAAAACGATAAAAGTAGGCTTAGTACCTACTCTTGCAGTAGATGTTCAAGTAAAGATAATTTCTTAAACCACATTGGCCTGCCATAATGTAAGAAAAGTAAAAGATCAACAATGGGGTTTTTAAGGCCAAACGGAATTTACTGAATAAATAAATAAAGCGTATATTTCGAGAGGACAACCGCCTCTCTTATTCAGCGCGAAACGAAATAATATATTCAAGGGAAGTGCCGAAGAAAAACCAACAAAACAAACGCGGAAAGTCAATGTCGAAAAACAAAAAAAAACAATGAAAAAAAATAATAATAAGAGATGAATAAAATTCAATAAAAGCCAAAAATTATAAAGAATTAAAACCAAATACCTAACAACCATAGAGTGAGTCATTCGACAATATTCGCGATTTGCACAAAATCCAAAAAATTATGAACTGCCATCGACAAATACTAGCGGACAACAGAGAAATTAAAGAAAACATTCATTCAATCAAAACAAAACAAACCAGCAATTAAATAAGTCAGAAAACTATGCCATCTGATTTCTTATTTTAGTAACTGCAGTCCTTTCAGACACTTTTTGAGATATGAGATATTGTTGACATGTTTGATTGTGCGATTGGAAAATGATTTAAGGTTTATTTTAGGGATTACTAAAGAGTCGGCTTCTCTTTTGAGAAAACCGAGACCTGACTCGTTTATTCTTAAGTCATCGGAAACTCTGTTCAAAAATAGACCTAAATGTTGGTATTTAAAAATTTCAGCCGCTTCCCTGTAGTGCTGGACAATACCTTTGTCATGAGAAATTAAACTAGCTTGGTTAAATAAAATAGTATGTTCCAGAAAATCATAGATATGTTCTACAGGGGCGGAGTAAAAATTTTCCGTTTTTTCCGCTTTTTAAGGGTGTTATCAATTGAGGTAAAGTGTTGATTTAATCTATCCGTAAGCCGTTGGTGAGTTCTTCCGATGTACTGAAGACCACACGAGCATGGAATTCTGTAGACACCAGATTTTATCTCTGTATTCTTATGGTGGCCTAATTTCTGTTCTATTCCAGTGAACTGTTCATATACGAAATTCCTTTCTTTAATCTTTAACACACAAATCGCAACTCACAAAAGTGAATCACATAAAAGTTTATAACAGTCCAGAGTTCAGCGATGTCAGCACTCGCTTACGCAATCACACAGGTAAAGACTTGACATGAAAAAAGGCTTTAGCTACAAGTATAATTTCCATAGGCGATTCATGAAACCCCTCCCTTCCACAAGAGGATGTAAGAGACATCCTTAATAGCTATCACTACAATATTACTCAGAATAGCCTTGAAATCGCGTCAGCATTTGCGTTCATGGATCCCGGTCGGCTATTAATCTTAAACTGAAATTCTTGCAGAGCTAATGATCAGTGAGTGATACGAGCGCTGCAACTTCGAGCAACATTAAGCCACCAAGAGGGTTGTGGTCCTTTTCTGCGAAGAAACGGCGTCCCTTCAAGTTGTACTCGAAGCTTTCAATTCCCCATTTGAGAGCAACAGCTTCTTTTTTCACGGTCGAGTAATGTTTTTCAGCCTGGGTCAGTTTCCTACTACAGAATGCAATTGGGTGCTCTTCACCATCCCTTTGGGTGAGGACCGCTCCAACGCCTATGTCAGAAGCGTCTGTCTGTAAAATAAAATCCTTGGGCCAACTTAATGATGAAGGACCTACAAGACTGTGGCCCAACAAGTTGCAATACCTCCTCGCCCACTGACGAGTTCCTCTTCCTATACAGCCCCCCATCAAGGATCTCATTGTTTCCACGTAGCGAGACTTGCTTTAAACAACTTACCAAGCTTTCGTCATTCTCTTGTAGTCGTTTGAGTTCATCCCCAGTCAGTTGATCCGGACTTACCCCTTGAGCTGTACCCAATGAAAGAGGCTTGTGCAAATCACGCTCTATGCGCATCTCCTTTCAACTCTTTTTCCGTCTGTCTGGCCTCCCAGTGTTTTCAGGATCCACCTGTATTATCCAAATATCATTTTCTGGAATATCCACTCCTCCGTTCTTCGGAGACGGCAGATTAGGATTCCTCGGCATTGGAGGCGAATAACTCGTCCTTGGTACGAATTCATCCTGTTTAAGGTCTTCAGGCGAGTATTTCTTTTTCCTTGTGCTGACAAGAACTCTAATAATTAGTTTTTTTTCTTTCCAAAGTGCTGACTGCAAAGTTCATTGAATCAAGAATCAAAAGCCTAGAATCAAGTCCACAGGTAATTCGCTTGAGACAGCAACGGGTACGCAGTCACTGAAACCTTCCCCTTTCCTTCCTACCAGGATGTGAACGTCTTAAACAGGATAGGCTTTGCAGTCCCCATGGACGCTGTCTTCTTTGAAGGGAAGCTGTGGTCCTGCATATACTTCTTATGCATGATACATAGGGTGGCACCACTGTCGACCAAGAAAGTTGCTGGTCGCCCTTCAATTTTGCCTTCGAAATAGAAACGTTCCCTTACATCTTCCAATGGACTAGGACTTCGAGCTAGAAGAGTTTGTTTCCTTGGCTGTCGGCAGTCCTTGGCCCTATGCCTTTTCTTCCCGCAGTTATAACAACTTTGATAGTTCTTCTGTGACGGGGAGGTGCCAGCGGCAGTATTTTGTGCATATTTCTTCTCTGTATTAGGCTTCTCTTCGTGATTTTGAGTTTCTCGAGATCTGTTTTCTTTCCGTGGCAAATTCTTCGAATCCACTTTTTCGTCTCTTTTGGCGAGGAAAAACGCATCTGCTAATCTGCATACTGCCTCCAAAGGCGACTGGTCGAGATCTTTGAGACGTATGCGTAGTTTATCATTTTTTATAGAACCTATAAATTATTCAACCACAATCAGTCGATGAATGTCGTCTATTTTCTGTCTAAGCCTCTCGGGGTCTGTTTCTGTTTTGTAGTCCTGGCACTATTTGACAGATAGTCGATCCAGCCTCCTCCCATAGTAAATGAAAGACTGATCTGCCTCTTTCTGTTCTGAGCAGAAACGAACTCGGTAGGCTTCCGATGTGACCCAACAACTACGAAGAATTGCCCGTTTGACCTCATCATAGTCGCTAATTTAGTTTGGTGGGAGCATCGAAGTAGCTTCAGCGGCTTTTCTTGTCAACAAACCACACAGCCTCACTGCCTACGTCGATTTGCCCCACTGGTTATGGACAGCTGCACACTCGGAGGTGCTGAGGTATGTTTCCATGTCCCCCTCACTGCTAAAATTTTCTATTGAAATAGGCAACATCTCGCTGTTCCGGTTGCATTCTGAATTGCAGCTTTAGCCTGCGGGAAAGGCGGGACACTTCAAGGGTACATTTGACACATTCTGAAATGTTCTCCCCAATTTTTGGTTCAATTCGTTCCTTTCTTAATCGAAGATCTGGTCAAGCTTCAGAATATCCAAAAAAAAATTAAAAACATTTTCTGTATTTTTTTTTAAATGGACTTAGATTTATTGTTCCAATCTGTGAAAATTACTTGCCGGTTCGTTATTCAGTAGCTGCTTTGACGTTATTCTCTGATTCAAGAGTAAATGGAAATCATGTCATTACTATTCTTAAACGTACTGAAACTGGATTAATCAAATTTGTATGCAGCAATTTGCATAAAGCAGTATTGCTTAATTAATTAGCCGCCTTGCAATGGAACAGGTCAATTGAACAAGAAGATTGTCAAACATAAAATCAAATACAAAAACAAGTCAAAATTATAGATCACATTTAGCAACTAGAATTTTTAATGTTCAAAGTACCTATTTTTCGTTTTTATATTTGTTTCTATTCCCGCCCATGCTAACTGGGAACTGCACAAATAAAGTTGAGCTAGTTTTGACTTGCCAGTCAATGATGACCAGTAACCAGCAATTGTCAAACAACAAAAGGAATTTATTTGACCTAGGCAACAGGTAAGAGGTTACAAATAAATGGCAAAATTCGATAGAAAAAAAAACAGGTTTTTTTTTCCTATTACAAGGTACCTTTCCAAAAATGTATGTTTCTGACAAGCACCACAGCCATAGAAAAAAAAAATATCAATCCAAAGACTATTTGAAAATTGAACAAAGGGGAAACTTAAAAACAGACAGTAAACTATAACAGTATTTCTAAGAAAAAAAAATTCGAAAGGCGTGCAATTCTCTTAATTAGCAGGCAAATACAAAAACGATTACAATAATTATTTTCTTTTTCTTTAACATGATTGTAGTGAAAAAGAGAATTTGTTAGAGGTTTTAGGAACATTCATTTTATTCTTTAAAACTATGCTTGGAATACTCTCATCAAGTAGACTTAGTAAAGAGCGATGTGTTACCCACACAGTTTCTTCACTCGTCCTGATTCCCCCTTCCTCGTAACCAATCACTTCTCAGGGATCAAAATGACAATGGGTGAAAATTTCAAAACGAATGGCCGAAAAGTGAAAAAAGGCATACCTTTGGAATGAACATGATCAGTGTTGATCCCAAACATACCAAAACGAAAAATTAAAGAGACAGGGTCAAAACTTTAAACAAAAACAAAAAATGTTGACTATCGAACAAACAGATAAGAGTATGAAACTGGAATAAACTTGAAAACTTACTGATGTAAGAAATGGAATATATATCGCATAACAATGAAGACAGCACGTGGTAAAGATTGAATGACCTCTCCCATTCTATTTACAAAATCTTCCTTTGATTCCAATTCTAAAGTTGGAAAATAAAACAAAGTAAGTACTTTAAAAAGATACAATGTATATATTAGTAATTAGTTGATCAAGGACCAATATACATTTTAAAGGAACTAGATCGAGTGGTTTTTTTGTTGTTTTTTCCCGCTTAGCATGCAGACTATGCTTGGTAGTTTGGTAGTTTAAAGTTTGGTACTTATGGAATAAACTAGACACACTTTGTGCAATGCTTGAGTCTATCAAAATAGCTACTACAATAAATATCTAAATTTTTTGTACGGTAACAATATAACACGTTATTTTTTTTATTATCCGTTGATTTCGTCTGAATTTTCTTCTTGAAAAGTAAACTTTGCAGTACATCCACAAGAATACTTTGTTGTTTTACCCCCTCGACAGAATATAATGGTACCTATCGCTTATTTAGGGCACAGCACAGTGTATCATTATCTTGAACCCCACGAGCTAAAAAGTAAGTACAGCTCACAGGAGAGGAAGCTAAAACTTAATTTTTTAAGAATAAACAGCCTACACTATCTAGCGTCATGCGCGAAGTACCAAGGAAAAAAAATAAACAAGTGACTAAAATCTTAATAAATTCAACGGATGTGTTATTATACAGCCAATTGGAATTGCAACTGTTGTAGCCGAAAACCCTTAGCCGGAGGCTTGAAACCCCCAATAGCTTCTTAATAGCGCAATTTCTTGTACAAAAGTGTATTAAACGATCAAATATTCATTTTTTTAAGTTAATTACTTTTAGCTTGTTATTCTAATTTATTAAAATTAGTTATTATTATAAAACCAATTATAATTACAACCGTCGTGACAGAAAACCTTAACTGGAGGTTTAAATCCCCGATCTTCAAAATCAAGAAAAATAGTATTTTAGGATTGGTAGCATTGATCAAGTCTATAGCAAAATAATTTAAAAAAAATCACACGCCAGTTTTTATATATAATATAAAAAGATAAACCACCATATTGCATATAACAAAACTAATACCGTGCATTCATTGCTTGTGGTAGCCATTTACTATAGTAACCACTGTGGAAGCCACTAAAAACAACATAATAAGATCATGGAAAGGGCTATGTATCATCCGTGTGTCAGTTTTTTTTTTATTAAAAATTTTGAAACCTTCCGTAAGTAAACAAAAATTTTACATCTCAACTGAATGAAACTGATTGACGGATATACCATCATAAGATGACATTATTCAGTTTGCTCTAATCTATGTAAAATATTGGATATTATTTAATAGTCAGATTTGAAGTTCTCATATTAATCTGCTGTTGTTACCGAAAAGAGAAATTTCATTTCCCAGTGCCAAAAAGACAAAGAGGAGATATTAGTAGTAATTTTCATTACTACTATGTGCAAATTTTTATTATTATTTCTGCATCTTTATTTTCATCATTTTATAAATATTTACTTTACGTCTAATGTTTAATTCTATCCTAGTGGAAAGAGTTTTATCCCTTCCCTTGTGAAAGCCAGACTCCTCACTGTAATTCAAAGGCAAGATACATATGTATCAGATTTTTCATACTACACTCATTTTATATCTTTTTATTAATCTTTCTTTTACTTCTTAATTTCGTTAATTTTTATTTTGTCCCGATCTGTTTTACGCTTATCATGTCATACTTTATTTCTCAATTTTGTTTTCTTATTTTATTATAGTTTTTCTTTTCAGTTTAAAGACTTTTAATCCCCCTCTTGCTCCTATAGCAAATACCCCAAGATAATCGAAGAGTAAGATAAACAGGTGGCTCACCTTCAATTTTTATTATTTCAGTTGTTTACTTTATAATTTATTTGTTATTATTTATCATTTTTTTTAATATACAATTATTATCTACCTTTTGGTTAGTATTTAGGCACATTTATATTTCTCGAATACTTACGAGCAAGCGCCATAAATTGGTCAAAAAATACTAGTGGAAAAAAAGGTTCTCTCAGTTCACGCAGGTACAATTTCAAAACTCCTGCCACAGAATTGATGTCAGAGGCATCTGTCATATCTGCCAAGGGATCATCCCCTCTCTCAAATGCTTCTCGGAAATGATTTATTTCAACTTGAGACCCAGACACTCGGAATATTCCTTGGTGCTGAAGACCTATAACAAAGGAAACAAAATTAGCATGCCAATACCGAATCCGAATAAATAGCTACAAATAACTCGAAATAATCGGTTTGTAGATCTTTTTAATCTTCTTGAGAAGTAAAATAGGTCCGAATAATCCAAAAAAAAGTCGCTCCGAGTAAATAGATGCTTTCCAAGTAAAATGACCTACAAAACTTAAAATGCTTTCGATTTTTTCACACAGATACGGCGTCATAAATGTATTGCTGCGTTTTTGACCTAGTTGCGTTTAGTTGCGTAGGGCTAGTTGAATTTTTTCGGAAAATTGTCTAATAGTAAAAGAACGCAAGATCTTTAACCCTAATTTCCCATGCATAATGTAGTTTATACTACACGCAAAGTACCAATCACTGTAGCAACACGCTAATCACTGAATACCCTCTAATAAATTCAAAACATAATAAAACAAATCTAAAAAAATTTAGATTTTAGCATTTGTATTTCTTCACGGACATATAAATCATTAAGGGGAGGGGGGAGGGTAGCCTGCAAAACTTTATCTCGCTAGAAATATTCTGAGCAGAAAAATTAGAAGCCTGCCAAGGTTTTAAAAATGGAATAATTTTGTATCCCAGTGTTGTACCCTACAACCCGGCTATGATAACTGACCAAAATCTAAAAATAGTGATGATGGATTCTTTGTTCTATCAGCGAAAAACTGTAAATAAGACCTGTTTAATACAAATGATTTGTAAACTCGATATTTTTAGTTAAGGAAAGTACTTGGGTACTTCCGTTAGAATCTACCTGTGAAGTCTTCCCTCCTTGTCGCAGAAAATTGAATAATTGTGGGAGAATATACTTTTTTGTCATATTTCAAATACTTTAGGGATGATTGTCCAATGGAAAAACCCAAAAAGATGATATAATACTACAATATAAACCTGCCCAGAAATATTTTTTTGAGATGTCAGATAGAGCTGTTTAAACCACAGTCACTAGAATTCCTTACCAAAGAAGTTAAGTGATAAGGCTTACCATATAAGTTAATAACTCGTATGCAGCTTTTCACAATTAAAGGTATGTCTTTCCCTGTGACTTCTACGTATTCCTCAATGCTTCCTCCAAATAGCTTCGGTTGGCCGATTCGTGGCGTTCGGCCTATTCGCCTTCTTGGAGGTCTTTGTTGACCCTGCACAATAAGTGGAGATGCAGGTATTGTGATTTCAGAGAACTCGTTCCCTAGTGACCGACGTATCAAATCAAGCTTGGCTTGTAGACGGTACTGACGATTAGATCGAAGGATATATTCTTTAAATTTCTGAAAAATTGAATCTGAATGAGAAAAACTGCGGATATTAAAATGTAATAAAAAAATAATGTTTTTGCAGACAGGAGAGAAAAACAGAAGGTAGTAAAATAAGGGGACGATAGAAAATTGTGGTAGAATGAATAAAATCTACTTTTTTTATTCAGCTTAATACGTTTGGATAAAATTTAAGTAAAACCTGATGAAGAATAGGAAAATTCAAATTTGACATAGAATTAGAAAAGCAATGAAAGATTAAAATATCAATGGACCAAAAAATACACATATTAAAAACTCAGTTGGGGTGCATTAGCAATGCAAACAACATGAACAGTTATTTTTGTATTATTTTAATGTATAACTAATTTTTAACTAGAATTAAACATTAATTTTTCTAAATAACTACTTGAACATTTTTAGTTTCTAAAGAAATCTGTTTGATTTTATAGTGTATTTTTCTTAGTCCTATGGTTGTTTTAAAGGTAATGAAAATTGATTGTATGTTAAAACTAAATCATATGCACAGATAAGAAAGTTCAAAATACCGAAAATTTTTGTCAATATCGTCTTAGAAATTTCTGTCACCTCATGACAGAAAATTGTCATCAAATCTATGCAGTCATAATTTGGCAAAATATTTAAGTCAAGTATGAGCTCTTATCATACAGTAGGCAGCGTCACTGGACTCAGTCTCAAAGGGACTCCCACTTGAAGAATATCAGGAGGATGGGTACAGGAAGAGCAGTAGATTCTCCGACTGAAGAAGGATCGATAGAACTACAAAAGCTAGATATAAAGCTATGATACACAGAAGAAACACGGCAGAGTCTCTTGGTGTCTACATCCAGATCCAGAAGACATGGGAGAGGAATATTATTTTAAAGTGGATTTCACGGAAAGGATATGACATGGACAACAGGGGGTAATTTTAAGGCACTTGCAGAAGGGAGAGAGTAAATGGGGAGGTTTAGATCACAGAGCAATTCTGCATTTTTGTCCAATATGTGAGGGCAATGATGACTTAGCGCATTTTCACTGCAAGTGAAGGAATTGAAAAGTTGGTTAAGGTTTGTTACAGGACAGAAATAAGATAGGAAAAGAAGAAATGTACGATTGGATTCTCAATTTCACGCTATTTTCGAGTATCATAATAGTTGCTGTTGTAAGTGCTTCCCAATTTGCCCACCCTAATGAGGCCAGACGTGATCTTTGGTTATGCACAAAAGTTTACTCGTGTGACTGCGTTTCCCATTGCCTTTTCTACTTGTTATTCATCATCATTTGGCTCATAATGCTAAATACAAGCCAACTTGAAAAACAAAAATCTGAAAACTTTTGAATATGGACAAAGGCTACCCGATTCAAAGAGGGAAGGGGAGCCCGCATGTAATTATGGTGCCACGATTTTTCTATCTTATTTCTACCTACAATAAACTTTAACCAAAGCTGGATGATGGGAATCCTGAACGCTTGTTGCCAACTGGATGTTAGGAACGTGGAAAGTACATCTCTATGGCGATGCAGCGCGGCAAGTTTTTGGAGATTGGTTGATCAGCAGAGGTTTGGAGATTGGAGATCAGCAGAATAAGGGAAGAAAAGAGTTTGGAAAGATATGTCCTAACGAACTACGGAGATAGACCAAATTTGTAAGTTTTTGATTTTTTAACGTTTTCGATTTGTAGTCTTCTATGAAAGCCATGGTCAGTTTGGCACTTGTAATAAACATCATACCCCACGTATCTTTAGTAGTCTATTAGGGCAGGGATATGGGCAGTTGCTATAGAGACCCGAATATACGTGGCTGTACATATTCCACGTATACTTAGTGCTTAAAACGCCATTTATACAAATACAGGTAAATGTTTTTGAGTGAAAAAAATACGTACTACAGTTTAAATCAATACAGCTATATATTGTCTGTACTTAAAAACAAATTTTTATCAACATTTTTATTTTGATGTCTTTTGTGCTTTAAGTAAAAATCAATAAGCATTTGGATACAAAAGTATTTGGTAAAAATACAAGTTGTGTTTTGTTTTTCAAAATAGATTTATATAACACAACAATCTAATTACTGTTTGCTTAAAAAAAAAAAAAAAAAAAAAAAAAAATTACGCCATCGAAAGAAAAAGATGTTCCCTGAGTACAAAGGAAAGAGCCTGACGGCCAGGGCTCCATATTGAGTGTGAAAGGATAGTGTGCTCATCAAAAATCTTTAGAAGCAAAACAAATTTGTGTTCTTGATATTTTGCATTTCTAAGTGTATTAATAGACCTAAGATGGACCCAGGGGACAATTTTGATGGTCTTGGTACTTTTCATTTGGTACTTTTTGGTCCATTTCTAGAGGAGTCAAACACGTGCTCGAGTGGGAAGTCCCTGTGAAAGGCAGGTTTGAACTTTGATCCCGGTTTCGCAGGGGAGTTTTCACTGCACTGTTACATAGACCCTAGGGCCTACATGAAAAAAATCGTGTATTTCTTTTTAACATTATACCCGTATTACAGACTTTAATAAACGAATTTTTTTAATCTTGTGGGTTAATAGGCCATTACATCCGTTGATATGATATATTACCCTTGCCGACAGGGAGAGCCAATCAGGAGGAGAAGGCCATAATGTTTATTTTGGTATTTTCAGATAAAAGAAATAAAAAAGCCCCCAACCCCGTGATTTCGAAAAATACCTTTGTTGTGTCTTCATTGAAAAAAAAAAAATGAAAAGATCCTAGCCCCTCCCCCAGACATTTTCGAGAATTGAGCGATCCTTCTACAGGTGTTATTCAATTAATTTTATATCAAATTCAACTTACAACCAAATAGAAGTCCTCAGTCTCAAGTCTATCTGGCTTCAATTTGGGAAGAAGACTTTCGGGCAAGCGTCCATTAGACTCCTCTGTGAAGAGATGTGCAGTAAACTTCTGAAGTTCATCATCTGAGATCATTGACACTAAACTCTTCTCGGCCGTTTCAATTGTTTTCCAAATTTCCTCAGACTCCGCACGGAGCGATGTCAGTCTCCGCATTAGCATATTGGCACGAGACATGAGCTCGTCTTTAAGGTCATCATTGACTGTCAGGTCTATATTTGACCCTGGCTCCTGAAAAAGCGGCACATCATCTTTTAACATTATTTTAATGTAGACAATTTTTTTCAACATTTTTTAGCGCTAGTAGTTTTATAGATAATTTTTATTTCTGGTGTCTCAGACTAAAACACCGAACTGATTTTTGGTATTGCATTAAATAAAATATAATGTTTGCTAAAAAGAGTATATTACATTTCTAAACATAGTGTAAACGGTGGTATTAGAAATATGTCTGGATTTTCGAGCCCTTAAATTTTTCTTTTATTCCTCAGTAAATTCAAAATTTTTAGTAAATTTCAGCTTAATCGATGTTGAATTGAAATAAAACTTGAAATATTTGATAAGAAATTCTAAAGAAGCGGGGTCTACTAAATTCAGAAACAGACTTGGAGCTTGTCTATTACCTATTGATATCATTGACTGTCAAGTTATAAATAAACAAGTTCCCTGAGTAAAAACAAAATTAAAAAGCAAGTAGAATGCGTTTTTTTTTTTTTTTTGTTGTATTTTTTTGTAATGTTGACAAAAATGACATAACGTTTTTATTCTAGCACTCATTATTTTGCGGAGTATTTTTTTTATTTTTTGTGTTGAATATATGGTGTTCAAGACAACAAAAATATAAAACAAATTGTCACGCAAAAACTGCTCTTAATAGAAAAATTTCGATTGGTTGTGATAAATGTTTTTAGATATACGAATATTAAACATTAATTGCGATTAGAATTTCAGATTTTGAACCAGCTTATTCCTGGTTGAATTAAAATTAAAAAATATAAGAATTACACACATTTGGGAGCGCTGTTTAAAGCAATTGTGTTCTAATTAAAAAAATGTAATTGGTGTTCGTCTAGCACCTGTGGCATCAGCTGAAACCAAATGCTGTCCTGGTTTCAGAAAAAAAATTAAAAGAAAGTAATACACAGTCTGTAGATTAAAACTCATCTTTGCATTCCGTTTGTTATGGCTGCCTGAATCTATTTCCGACTTAAAACAAACCCCCAATACAATCATACAACTTATATATATATATAAAACAAACCCCCAATACAATCATACAACTTATATATATATATATATATATATATATATATATATATATATATATATATATATATATATATATATATATATATGACTTAAATCGGTCTTGAGACCATACAGCAGAGACCATC
This sequence comes from Artemia sp. Qi Xiang Cuo, assembly GCF_049724085.1. Taxonomy (NCBI): domain Eukaryota; kingdom Metazoa; phylum Arthropoda; class Branchiopoda; order Anostraca; family Artemiidae; genus Artemia; species Artemia sp. Qi Xiang Cuo. Next base: position 73,132,761 of record NC_142804.1, read on the forward strand.
AGCTTATGCAGGAACCAGGCGCTCCCCTTCCCCTTTATGTCTGCTTTGGCCACGTTGGTGATTCTTAACCAGTCCCTGTGCGTACTCAAACAAACAAAAGAGGAACAAGAAATGGCAAATAATAATTTCGGCCAGTGAAAAATAGGAAAAGTACTGATGTATGGATACCCACACTAATAGAGACTAAAACGACGTCAGATAATTATTCCTTTATGTCTGCTTTGGCCACGTTGGTGATTCTTAACCAGTCCCTGTACGCACTCAAAGAAACAAGAGGAACAAGAAATGGAAATTAATAATTTCGGCCAGTGAAAAAATAGGAAAAGTACAGATATATGGATACCCACACTAACAGACACTAAAACGACTTCGCATTATCATTCTTTTATGTCTGCTTTGGCCACGTTGGTGATTCTTAACCAGTTCCTGTACGCACTCAAAGAAACAAGAGGAACAAGAAATGGCGAATAATAGTTTCGGCCAGTGAAAAAATAGGAAAAGTACGGATATATGGATGCCCACACTAATAGACACTAAAACGACCTCAGATGATCATTCTTTTATGTCTGCTTTGGTTATGTTGGTGATTCTTAACCAATCCCTGTGTGTACTCAAACAAAAACCCTGTCCCCAATCAAGCAAAGTAGGGGCAAGAAAAGGAAAATAATTTCGGACAGTAAAAAAACAGGAAACGCACGGCTATTTCAGCCAAGTCTCCGTCTTCGGTAAATGTACCGTGTTCAGTCTTCATTCAAAATGAGCTACGCTTAAGCTAACCCATCTGCAGTAGGCGAAAACGTATAAAACATCCTGCAATTCAGGTTTATCCTAATAATATCCGCAGTTTCCCTTTTCTGTTTCTCTATGTCTCAGTTTGTACATTTTCAATCTGGCATTTCTTTTTTATTTATTTATTTATCTATTGAAAAACCAGTCAAATCAACACACAACAAGACGGAGCACTTAAAAAAAAATAAAGAATAAAAAGGACATAAACTACAACAAACTGAACCAACAAAGAGAACGAATCAGTGATTGAGCAGATGGGACCATTCGTGTAGATTTCGGCGTATTTTTCTATTAAGCTTCGCAATTCATCTAGCGACGGCGACGACAGGGTCTCCGACTTTAAATTTTTCAATTACTTGCGAATTCTTATACCACGGAGGTAGACGAAGCAAATACTTCACAAAACGAAAATACATCGCTCTGATTTTATTCTGGTCAGTTTTATTGAGAAGTTTCCGGAAGGGCGTGGCATATAAAATGTGAAGAAGAGCGATGGCGTTATACAAGCTTGCTAGAAGCAGCCGGTTGAATCGGAGTTTGCACGATACAATTGAAGCCTAAAACGCTGAAATTCGTCGTTTAAGCTGTTCGAGGAGAAGTTTTCGGGTGTGGCGGATAGACGAACCTATAGGTAAACCTAGATAAACGAGGTGATCCACTGGCTAGACAGAGCTAGAACCAAGGGCAATGGTAGGAACACAAAAATCAGTTTTCCCATTGGATAGGACGATTTCCGATTTTGAAGAGTTGATGTGAAGTCCAACTTTAAGATATTCGGCTTCAAGTATTTCGAAGATATCAATTATCCGCTGAAGGGTTCGGATAAGATTCAGGATGTCGTCTGCGTAACATACCAAAGACAAGTTAGCAGATGACAGAATCAGCGAAGATGGAAATTGATCGTGTGCATCAAGGACACAGTTATTGAAAAGGTCGGGAGAGGTGACTGCTCCTCGACACGCTCCTTTCTTGACTGGAAGTAGTCGGGTGCGCGGAATGGGGGTCAAACCCTTGTCAGGAGGTAGCTTCAGTCGGATCCGTAATCTAGAATAAAGATTCCCGAGAGAATGAATGACAGCTAGATTCAACCCACGCTTACCAGCCTTCAGAAGCATCGCAGCATGGATTAGAGAGTCGAAAGCACGTCTAATGTCGTGTCCTGCCAAAGAAAGGCTCTCTCCAGAAGATTTGGCATCTATCAAGACATTAGCAACGACTGTTAAGGCATCAGCACATCCAGTTCCTCGCTTGAAGCCAAACTGATGCGGAGGAGTGTAGCATACTTTTTCGAGTTCCTGTATAAACAGTAACTCGATGAGCTTGCACAACGACGTAGCTACAGTTATCAGACGGAATGGTGTACATTGAATTTCAGATTTTCCCTTTTTAGAAATGGGAGTCAGATCTCCGATGCAGAAAGACACAGGAACAATCCCTTGAGAAAATCATCTGCACAAGCAGAGAGAGATGTGCCGCGAGAAGTTTACCTCCGTGTTTAAAGTGGATCGCACTGCCTTCTTTAATGCCCGATGAGCCTTTACACTGAGTGTACGGATGGCATCTTCAACAGAGCGGGTACTGACGATAAAATCTTCATCGGGATGAGAAGATAGAAACTGATCTAAGGCAGCCTCGTAAGATTGTTTTATGAAGGAATCAGGAACTGAAGGCTCCGATTCGTAGTGGGTATACCATTCATCTTCAGGGATGTTGGCTGGGGATGGTGACGAAGAATTTTTTTGCAGAATGAGAGACTAACTTGAAGATCATATTTCTATCTTGTTTGGCACGGGTAGTAAAACAATTGACTAGATTTTTCCGATACCTAGCCAGGGCCTTAGAAAACTTTCGCTTCGTGAAAATCCATATGCTGTTCACAAGACCCATATTCGGACGTCCACACTCTTTCCATACTGAAAACCAAAATTTTGCTTGACTACATGAAATGACGAGATCTGGATTTGACGACCACCCGGGAATGAATCCTTTACGAATTCGTTGCAAAGGAACAGCTTGTTTTTCTGCGAAGCGGAGAGCATGGCATATTTATGCACAATATATATCTAGACATATCGAAACCTCTTTTTGAGGTAACTGGAGTGACTTCTGAAGGAGATGAAATGGGACGCTGATTTTATTCAGGACCAAATCTACCGACTCGACGAATAGGGTTTGATCGATTTTCGACCAGTTACGACGGTGTCGAGGTGCTGAAGAAGCAAGAGGTGTGGTTTGGTGACCAGAAGATGGCATACCGACAGAGCAAGTTATGGAAAGATGAACAGACAACTGATAATCAAACACAAGCTTTACTATATCCGCTCGCAAATCTGACGATACTACAATGTGGTCCAGGTTGGAAGTTCGCGAGGACCTGTGAACATATGTAAAATCGGACGATTTATCTAAAACACACAAGAAATCACTAAATAAACCCCTAGCCTATGTTGTACCCGGCGACGCTTGAGAATTTGACTCGGACAGATTACAATTAAAGTCGCCGGCTTTAATGCAAGGTAAACGTAAGTGCTGAATTTTATCCATACACAAATCTAGTTTTTCACAAGATAGCGCAATTAAGCGCTCAGACTGGTCATTATTGCAGTCTGTGTGTTTTTATGATTTTCTTCATCTTTTCTGGAACGGACGACGACTTAATAGTGATCTTTACCGAAAAATATACATACTTTTACTATCCGGGCTGCAGCTGTAGCTAGCAACCTAATAAGAGACGATCACCCCCATAGTATTATCGTCCCTTGGCTTGAACAACAAGGGAAATACACTGGCTTTAAATTCAAGAAAAGTGACTGAAACCACAATATACTACATAGATGGCTTTTTTTTTTTTTTTTTTTTTTTTTTTTTTACTTCTTTTCCTCAGATAGCTGGGCACAGGAACATCGTTGAGATCTGGTTAATGGCTCATTTCAAAGGAAATTGATGGGGTTGAAAATCTTTTGTATTAAATTTAAAAAGTTTGTATTCAGTTTTGTTTGTTTGAACATACATTGACATTTTACATTTTCATTTCATTACATTTTCGTTTTACATACATTATTACATTTTGAAACTTAATTAACGAATTTGTATTAGCGTTTCAGTTTCTAGGCAGACAATTTTAGTTTTGTTCCGTGTTCGAGTTCTTTATTTTTATTATTTGTTTGTCATCATTTCCATTTTACAGCCGTTTCATGCACCCTTGCTAGGCTTGAAATGGGCCAAATTTATGGGCCAAAACTAGTGTTTAATAAATGATTTTACATAAAAGATACAGACCAAAATTATTTTCAACATACAAAGGAAACAAAAATGAAAAACAATTTATAACAAAGATTACTTTTTTTTGCCATGCTTAGTCAGTTCTGTCTCGAAAATTGTTTACAAGAAGCGAGAAGACTGTATACAGAAAGACAAGCATGAAATCGGTTTTCGTCCTTCGTTCTTCTTCAGAGTTATGGAGCAGCCAATTATGTAGGAGTAGGGACCATCTGTCACAAACTGAGCAAAAAAAGACCGTGTGTTACAGATTAAGAATGTCATCTGCATTGTTAAAAAGAACTTTAAGGAAATTAAGTTCAGGTTGCCTCAATCTGAAGTTTTTCAAACCAGGTCAAATAAGAAAAATGACGAGCCTAACATGGTGCTAAGTGTGATGCAAAAAAAGCCGTTTGTATAAATTGGTAACTCGTCCTTGGCTATCAGCCAATGAAATCAAATTTAGATTTTAATTAATGGAGAATCATTGGAGGAAATTTTCCCATATTTAGCAAATAACTGGGCGGGCCTTTAAAAATTCCTGTAATTCTAAAATATACCATTACTACATCTAAAAGATAAAGTACTAAATTATCCTTATCCAGAAAAGTTTAGAATTCCCTTTTTATTTTTATTTTTTTAATATACGAAGTGTTTGCAGGGCACAGGTCCTGTCAAGAGGGAGCGGAAGTTGTCAGATGAGCATGTCTGAGAAAGGGGGTCGACAAATTTTTATTTTGAAACTTACTATCATTGTAGACTGTAAATCACAGGGTAGTTTGATTGGTCAGTTGTATATTATAAAACTATTCATAGCTTGTGCTATATATTTTACTGGTCACCACACATAAATTTGGTATATGATCAGAAAGCTTTAAAATACATCACAGTTATTATATCATTGAAGAAAGAGGGAGAAAATGGACTCTCAGCTACATTTACTAATAAAATCAATTTCTAGGGTATTTGGGTTCCCGATCCGCTGAGAACCCAATCCCTAAAACAGGAGGGTTTTCTGATTTGACCCCCCCCCCATATATAAATCCTGCACGAAAACTTTATTGCTCTAGTAACGAGCCAAAAACAGTCTAAAATATAGGTGGCATCAACGTTCACGCAGTAGACTTGCACAGCTTTTCTAGAAAATTTACAAAAGTTAAATATTACAAAGTTTGGCCGCAGAACCCATTCAAATGCTGTAAGGTTTAGCTCAACAATCCTGGAGCATTTGGAACCCTAGAAATATTATATTTTTATTTTATTATTAAGGAATAAAATAGCAAGTTAAAGTATAGAAAATAAGAAAATAAATTGAGATTGTAAATATTACTATTACTACATTACTGCTTCAAATAGAATAGAAGAGAAAAGGTACAAACATGGGAGGACCCTTAAACCTTCAGGTTTCTAATAATCAGGAAATTACTGCTAACCACCTGCTGTGCTGGCATGGAACTTGTAAAAAAAAAAAAAAAAAAAAAAAAAAAAAAAAAAAAAAAAAAAAACTACCTGGTCAGGAGAAACAGGACTAGGCTGTTCCAGTTTTCGAGGGGCAACAAAAGCTGTATGATTTCCTTCAATAAATTTCCTCTTATCTGTCCTGGAATCTAAATTGTTAATACACATGGCAATTTGATCCGAGGAATGTTGGGACGATCTACGTAGACCCTCTTTGGCAGCTAAATGAACTTGAATAGCTTTAGCTATTCCTGTGTGAAACCCAAAATCCATGCACTATAAGAGAAAAACAGTAGATTAACTTTAGAAATTATAAATACCATACTCAAAAAGAGAAAAACTTATTTTAAGTTAATACATACCAATGTTAAAAACAAAGAGGGAAAATAACCAAAGGTACAATACACAAAAATAGAGTAATATGTACAAGAATGAAACCTCATAAAACCCCTTTAGAAATGGAAAATGGAGTTGATTTTAAATGATCATATAAAATCAAACAGTTCAAAAGCTCATCACTCTCCTTTTTTCCAAGACAGGCAAAAAAGAATGGAAGGATGGGGGTGAAAAGTTCTTTATTAGCTACTCTACGGTACTTTTGTCTTTCAACATTAGTTTTTTGGTAGCCCCGGATATCTTTTCTTTATATAGCGCAAAACATTGTGCTATAAATTTCTTGATATTGCTGCTTCTTAAAAAGACGTAAAAATTACCAGCTGTATGATTACTAAGCCCAAACAGCAGCCAAACATTTTCAAGAGAATAGTTAAGGTTAAACTCCCTAAATCCATTGTAATGTTAATTTTCCTATGCTATGAAAAGAGATCTAGCTCTCTGACCCGGCATGTCAGCAAAACAAATTTTTCCACAAGGGATCTTTGAAGAAGGATCTAAAATTTGGCCGTTTTGTTTTTTTTGATTTAATTACCAGAAAATAGAAAAAAAATCTAAAGTGAAACTTTGTAGCTTTTTTTGAAAAAGGTCTGGAGCGTAAAAATAAGACAATTTGAAAAAATTGAAAGTACCATAAATTAAAAAAAAACTTTTGAAAGTAATTGGCCCATTTGAAAATTCTATTTTTTTTAAATTTATTCCTCCACGATTGTTTTTACGTTTTCACAATTTAGACTCTTGTAAGGCGTTTTTAAAAGCGACGAAGTCGAAATTGACTTCAAGTTGTAGCTCTTTTTTTATTTAGTATATTCCAAGCTTTTCAGCTTATTATTCCGAGTCGTTTTATTTATATATATTTATAAAAAAAAATAAAATTTTAATTTATTTATACTGTTATAAAAAACCCCACTATAAACCCCCAGGATGGAAACAGACCAAAGGCTAAGACGGGTCAGATACATTTTTAATTCGAGTTTGACTGCTGAGAGAATCACATGAGAATGACTAGGAGAAAAAATATCAACAAAGGATGGCTTAATCTAAAACATGTGCGGTAAGTACATAAATTATACGTAATTTATTGTATAAGTTAAATATGCTCTGGGAGCATATTTCCAAGTTGTAGTTTTCACTATTTTGCTAATAAAGCATTCTATTTTGATCATGTTTTTTTAATTTGGTTAAATATGTTTGGTTAGTTTAAAATTGGTTTATTTAGGTTATGAATTTAATATTTGCTTTGCTTCACCCCCCCCCCTACCCTAATGTCCAAATATATAGCCCAAATTTGTTTCTAAAATATTATATTTTCATAATAATTTTTTTCTATTTCATTAGTATTCACAAAACTTCACTTCTCGAGTGTTTTATATAATAGACAAGTATTAAATATGGTGTTATTTGTCTTACTTTTTCCTTGCGAACTCAATTTTACATGTTGAGGTGTTCTGAAGACATTTTCCGGAGAAATTTTCACCTGGGTTGGAACTGGCTAGAATATTTTTCCATTGGAGGGGGGAATATCCGTGAGAAAAATACTTCATGGGGAAATTAACCATGGAAGCATTTTTCAACTGGAAAGGGAGGATTCTTTTTTGGTTAGATTAAGAATTTTGTATAGTATTTGATCATTAGCGGCCTTAGACCTCATAATCTGGGAGGGGGGGGGGGCAAGGTATGCCACAGGAGTATACAAATATGAAATACAAGCGCTGCCCCCTCCCTGCCCCGACCTATAACCGCCGATGTATTGGATTAAGCTAATGAGGGTACCCATTAATTAAATTAAAAAAAAAAAATCTTGGGGAGAAGATAGGAGTAAGGAGTACTCATTTTGCGATGAGCAGCCTGTAATGGAAGGAACTAACCAAAACCTGATTCAAGGTTAAATTAGGCTTATATGGGTGGTATGCAACGTGTAATGTATGGGTAGCAATGTATATAAATTATAAAACGACACAATCATTCTCCTAAACATAATCATACTTGAAACGGTTGAAGAGGACAAACAGTAACCGAGGAGAGTGGGGAGGGATAATGGACCTGAAAAACAGCGCGACTCGGCCGAATAGTAATCGAAGCTCTAAAAAGCAGAATTTTTATAACAATAGACCCATAAAAAAGTCAATTTTTATGCTTATTCCATATATATAATACTCGTTAAGTTTAATATTATTTGTTTTTCAACTTTTTCCTCAATCTTTTTTTTTGTTTTTATCCTAAGGGTCAAGTGCCATTTTTATTGAGGACTCACCTACCAGGTGACAGGAGGACCAGTTGTTCAGTCTGCCTCTGGACAAGAGTGAACTATACTTAAAATTCAGCTGGCCTAGATAAACAAAATGAATACTTTCATTTCTTTTCAAGAGGAAAATGGTTATCTTCTAGTTATTTTTATTATTTTTGCCTCTGATAGGTTTTGTTTTGGAAGTGGTTGTAAATGTACTCTACTTTACTACTGTGTTATAGAGACTTTTTTTAATTTTTTAATCGGAATTCATCTTAAGAGTGCCTGATCCCAGTCAGAAAAGTAACAAATGACGCATGGTGTTATCCCTGATATAAACAAATAAAATTTGACAAGAACGCAATTGACAACCCTGATTTGAAATAACAGGAGCCAACTAGATTCACTCAAAAACTCAGTTAATTTTTCAGCCCCCCCTTTCCCTCTTTTACACATAAATGATTATTGATAATTACACTATTCTAAATACATTTTGCGCGCCAAAAAGTTTAGCTAGAGTGGCATTCCTTTAAATATGGTTTTCGGAAAAACAGCATAATTAATTTCTTTTAAAATTGCTTGTTCTCTCACTGTCTGCTTCGATTACTAACTTACTTTTTGTATTTCAGGTCCTACCTTCCAATGGAAACTTCTATTGCTAATGAGTCTACAGATGATGTAAATGATTCAGTATCAGATGCAGGACCAGCTCTCATTGAGAAACAGAAAAAAATTTCGGAGGGTGTTGATTTAGGGAACATTCCGAATCTCAGCTGCATAGTGAACCTTCCATTTTTCGTCCAAGAGCTCGCAGAATTTTTACTGCACAAATTTCAATGTAGAGAAGAAAACCCCGATATGCGCATCGTTCGTGTATATAATGTTGGCTTAAAAATTACACTAGTGACAGAATATACTGCCTGTAAGTGGAAAAAACTAGTGAAAAATGAACCTGACCCACCCGTGATAAAGATCAAAGATTATTTAACATCTTTTTCCGAAGAAAATCCGAAAGAATCGATTGAACGTTACACAAATGTGCATGGAGACCTCAATTTGAAGGCTACTTGGGGTGTCATGGGCTCAGGAGGAGGCTACGCAACACTTTGTGAGATTCTAGGTGTACTAGGTGTGTAAGGCATGTCACAAAATTTATTTTTGAAAATTCGACTTTCTGTAGGGAAAGTATGGATTGCTACTTTGACAGATGTTTTACTGGAGAATGGAAAAGAATCCCCACAGCTTACAATCCACGAAGATCGATATGTCAATGATTCATATGGACCTAAGTGGTTTGTGATGGTGGGTGGAACAAATGGAGTAAGGGGCATGATTATACAGCTAAGGGTTGTGTGGCTGTAATCATTGACGCTTACACAAAAAAAATTGCTGTACGTGGGCATAAAAAATAAATATTGATATTTGTTTTTGGGCGAAAAAGGAGGTAAAAACACCGCTACAAAATTTGTGTCTTATGAATTATGATGGCCCGTCATATAGTATGGAGACGGATATTCTCACTGAAGGTTTTAGAGTAAGCGATAAAATGCATGGACTGCAGTCCCGTCGTTTTATAGTAGATGGTGACACGAGTGTTTTATACAAAATTAAAAAGAACAACTCATACGGTCCTCTAATTGAAAAAAAAAGAGTGTGCAAACCATGTTACGAAAAACTACACTTCGTATCTGTATAATCTAGTGAAAATGAAGAAGGTTGCACATGCGAAATTTCTAAAAAGAGAGATTATACAAAGACTCACAAAATACCTTCGTGGGATAATAAAAAAAATGCAGAAGTGGATTGTAGAGCCTTTAATTTTAAAAGATTTCTCCACAAAGGCCCCGATCGTGTCTTTAGAAATAACGTGAAGTACGGAGATACTTACCCCCGAAAAAGTTAACTACCCGATAGCTTTATAGAGGATCGTTGGTACAACCTACCAGCACAGGTTCTCCAGGATGTGAGAGATGGGGTTGAGAACGTGTGCAAGAAAGCAGATTTCCTCCTTACCGATGTAACAACGAACCTTGCCGAGAATTACATGTCAGTAGCTGCCAAGTTTTGCGGAGGCAAGCACATTAGTAGGTCAAAGCGAGGGTCATATCACGCCTGAATTGGTGGTGCAAGATTGTCCTAAGCACTTGGTCCAAAGTAGCATGCTTATACATGGAAAAAAACATTAAATCACAGTCCAACAAACATAATGAAGAAATTCTGTAGTAAAACCGCAAACCACTGAGCTAAATCCAAGCAAACTCTGATACGGTATTATAGTAATATTGTAGGTAGATTCCAGGCTAAAAGAAAATACAATCAACAACTCCCTCTGAGTAACTCTGAACATTGACTAATCTGAAATAAGTCTGATATAAAAGAAGAGAATTTAGAAATAACTATGGTTACATTTGAGGAGTCTTTTCTTAAGAGTAGTGAAACCGCTTTGAAATAACTTTACGAGAGAACCAAAGGCCAATCTTCCAATGAAAACTGAATATATGAAAAAAGTAATAAAATAACCAGCACGTACTTTCACAGAATAGCTACACGCAAACAATCAACTAAAACTGCACCGATTGTGAAAGATATTAGAAGTGGAGGTTGTGGTTACCGCTCAACTGCTATGCTGAAAGGTAGTCGGTTAGAACCTATTGCTTTAAGAGCATATGAAGAAAAAATTGGCGCGGAAATTACGAAAGGTGAGGCTATTGTTCTTTTGGTTCAATCAACAAATCAGTTTCTTGGTACTTCATTAGACGGGATTTTGCCAGATGGGACACCAATAGAGGTTAAGACTGTCCATAATATTCCAGCAAACAAAACTATAATTGATGCAGCTCTTGCTAAAGGCCTTGTCAGACTTCTTTCTGCAGAGCATCGGCTTAGATATTAAGCTCAAAACCACTCACAAGTATTATAGCCAAATTCAAGGACAGCTTGAAATTTCAAATCAAGAAAAATGTTGCCTGCTTGTCTATAATACCGAGAAGGATTGGGGAGTCCTTACAATTCAACGCAATAGAGAACATTGGGCCCGAGTATTCCCGAGCCTTTTAAGCTTCTGGAAGGAAAGTCTTTTACCAGAAATAGTTGATTCGCACCTTCTCAGGAATCTAGAGCCCAGAGAACCAATATTTATTGGAACAGCTATGAAAACGTTGGGCTATATAGCGGTAAGAGGCAGATTTTGAACCCAAATAACACAAACCACAAAAAACAAAGAAAAGAAGAATTAGCAGCTCAAGAATTTTTGCCAATTATTTGGTCTGACTCTGAACCTGAGCCGTAGTTTTTGCTTGTATTTCTATATTTATTTTTATTACAATTTAATGGGCGACGAACATATAAATCATTTATCAGTTTACTTAATATGGTTTTGCGAGGCCGTATCCAGGGGGGGGGGGGTACCTGGTTTGAACCCCCCCCCCCCGAAATTTTTGACCGAGTCGAAAATAAGTCGAAAATTAGTAAAACCTAGGTAAAAATCAGTAAAATTAGTCTAAAACTGAGTAAAAAATTAGTAACCCCCCCCCCCGAAAAAACATCCTGGATCCGCCCTTGTGGTTTTGAGTCAAATTTGATGAAAAGAAAAAAATCTTTGATAAAAATTCAAGGCTTATCAGATTAATGATTCTTGGTTGATTTGTTATGGTAAATACATACCCAAAAGACGCTCTGGCTTTTGATGGGCTAAGAAGACAGGCGGTCAAGGTCTTATTTGTGATAAGACCTGACTTTTCATTTTAATGCTTGGACCTTATGGGTTCCTTCTTTTATATTTCATTTATTTGATCATACCAATTTATGTTCATATTAAGTTTGACTTTTTATATGACTTTATTTCGGGTCATTTCAGGTTATATTATGGCTCTCTACTTTTCGTTGGATAGCTTATTGGAAAATGTGTTGTTTTTTTATTCGCATTTATTGGAAGAGTTTCATTGAAGGTTAATCGTCGAAGTGCTTGCAGATTTTTCCATTGCTGGATTGTCATTTTTTTACCAAAAATATTTGAATGCAACAAACATTTTCAAAATTAAAAAATTTAAACATTTTGTCAAAATTTTCGATCATCCGTAGTTTTGTGCAATACCTTTTTACTAATATTTTTTGCACGGGGAGGATGGGGAGGCTTTTAATTATACGGATTGAATATTATATTTTCAGCCTGGCACTGAGGCCGTTTCGACCCTTGGCTAGTAGAAGGCAGAAAAAGGCAGGCGGTCAATGTCTTATTTATGATAAGACATGACTTTTCATTTTAATGCTTGGACCTTATGGGTTCCGTCTATTCATCCAAAGTAGCATCTCTTATATTTATTTTTGATTTAATTATTCATTTAATTGTTTTTTTTTTATATTTCATTTATTCGATCATAGGAATTTGTTTTCATATTAAGTTTGCCTTCTTATACGAATTTATTTTCGGGTCATTTCAGGATATATTATGGCTCTTTATTTTTCGCTGAAAATCATTTTGGAAAATGTGTTTTTTTCCAAGCTTTGATATAATTTTTAATTCTAATTGAAATTTGTTTTATGTTCCATTTATTGTTTAATAGCAATTTGTGTTAATATTAAGTTTGACTTTTTATATAATTTTATTTCGGGTTGTTTGAGGTTATAGTATGGGTCTTTTATTTTAGTTGAAAAATCTATTGGAACAGTTTTTTTTTTGTTACTTAGCCTAGTATTCGCATTAATTGAAAGAGTTTCATTGAGGGTGAATTGTCGAAGTGTTGGTAGAGTTTTCCACTGCTGGGTTTGTCAGTTGTTTTTGGTTTTTTTTAAATCGAAATTTAATGGAATGCAACATAGATTTATAAAATTATAAAAGTTTAAACATTGTGTCAAAATTTTCTATCATCCGTTGTTTCGTGTAATACCTGTTCACTAATATTTTTTGCATGGGGTGGATGAGGAGGAGGATTTATAATTATACGGATTGAGTATTATAATTTTCAGTCTAGCACTGAGGCCGTTTCGACCCTTAGCTAGTAGAAGCCCTTGAATATACTTTTATCTTTTTCTACTATTTATCAACATAATTGTTTCGTGTACTGTTGTGTCAGAGCTATTAGTTTTTTGTTTTTTTAATAGATGAACGACAATATGCTTTATAAAAATATCAGGTTTTGTTTTAATTAGATAAAATAAATAATTCAAAATTCGCAAAAAATTCAAACTATTGTTTCTTGACTTATTTTTCTATCGCGGTTCACATGTTATCATTTACGTTCAGTTATTTTGTAGCTTTCATTTAGCTAGGAAGAATGCTGAAGTTTTTCTTACTATGAATTAATATAGCCAATTTTTTTCTTCTAAAATTTGTCATTTTGCTTAAATTCTGTCTCGACCCGGTCTTATTGACTGTTTGATCAATATCAATTAAGTTGACAGAATAAAAATAATGTCTGTCCCATTTTGGGGTTTGGCAAATCAATACACAACAACTGACTTTTGAAAAATTAATTTAAAAAACTTTTTCCACGAAATAAGTTTTTTTCAAAAAGAAATTAATCCATTAAACCAAAAATGAACAAAAATAGAGTCAAATAATCTACCAAGCATACAACTACCACAAATCAGCATAAATATACAAATGAAACCCAAAACAAACATAAATCAAAATAAATAACAGAGTCAAACTCAAAACAAGCCGGAATTAATGTGAGTAGGGATATAAACCGCCATGCCTTCCAAAAGACAGAATATAAATTTTAATTTACTGAAAAAAATTCAAATGAATTTAATGAAAAAAATGTGCATTCTCAGTTTAATATACATATGCTCATATTTATTCCTTAAAATCTTAATTAATTTTGATTACTTAAAATTATAAAAATGAAAACATTTAAAAGAATTTTTTTCAGTTAAGTACTAAATTTCTGAATATTCTGCCTTTTAGAAAACAAAGGTGTTTCGATTTATTTCCCTTCATCCCTTTCTCATGCCCTGTAAGTTTCAAGCCAAAAAAAGGAGAATTTAAGGTTTTTAGAAATTTGTGTGTCCCCACTTGATGTAACTAGTTTTTATTCATACTTTCTTTATCTTTATACGCTGATAAAAGGGGGCCTCCATTGGTCCCTGTAAGTTTAAGGCAATTGGGAAAGGTTTTTTGGGCAGTTTTAGGCGTTTAATATTGATACAACCAAACTTCTAAAATGTTATGTCTCTATTAGGGTCTAGTTGACCCTGTTTCACAAACACTGTAAGTTTCCAGACTATTTGAGACTGAAGAAATTTTGGGGTTCATGAATTGACACAGCCAAAAATTAGTCTCAATCTGTGTAACAGTAATAATCTTATTTTTTATGTCTTTCTTTTTTTTACTTTCCAGAATTGTTTTTCTTTTCGTAAAGACAATTAAGTTAAGTTTAGTCAAGTTTGTATTCCCAGGCTCTTTAATAAAACTGTACGGATGCAAGTGATCTCGGGACCTGGAAGCTGAAATCCTAATCGACCCGAGGCCTGATATCCTTTTTCCCGGAAATTTCTGCATTTTTCTTATTCAAATTATTATATTTTTGTATTTTATTTTAGAGCCTTCCCCGAGAAATATTCATGCACACATCCTTCTCACTAAAAAAGTTAAATCACCAACCTGATTTGACTAAATCTACATATGATGGTGGGGGTGCATAATAGAACTTAGAAATTAGCCGAACAAGTATGGCTTGCTTATTGATTGATTCTGCATACAAGACTTAATGATATTGAACCAACGGGATAAAAATTATATTGGGTCAAGAGATTTGAGTGGATTATAATTCAGAAACATTTAAATGGAACTTCAATTTCAAAATAAAGTGAACAAGAGGTTTCCGCACCCCTGCTAATTTATAAACTAGATAACTGAATGACGACCATATTTTCATTGGCAGTCTGTTGCTATTATCTGGTTTTCAATGACTGTCCTACAATTTATCATTGCTTTGATCTGCTTTCTGGAATTATTGCTTTCTGGACTAGACATTATACTAGCAAAAACATGGGACCCATAGATTCGCATTCAAAACTATTCCCATATGCAATGACTGCTACCGTGATAATACCGTATCCCAGATCCCCTCCCAAATATGGTTCGATATAGCCCTAGTCAAACAGTTCGTGGTAACGAACTTTAAGTAAGGAGCGACCCGGCTCAATGGTAACCAAAACTCTAAAAAACAGAGTTTTGATACCAGTAGATATATCAGAAGTTGAATTTTTATGCTTATTTTAAATATGTAAGTTTCATTAAGTTTAGTCTTACCCGGGGGTGATCGTATCGACTCATTAGTCTTAGAAGATCTTGAGAGGGCTCATTAAAACGGAAATTAAAAGTTCTAGTGCCCTTTTTGAGTAACCAAAAAAAATTGGAGGGGAACTAGGTCCCCTTACACGCCCCTTTTATCGCAAAACGGTCCAAACAAAATTTTGAGATAGCCATTTTCTTCAGCATAGTTGAAAGGCATTTTTCTTCAGCATAGCTCCAGCATTTTTATTGCGGGGGGAAACAAGTTCCACATCCAGAGAGTCAAGGAGCATGGGCTATATAAGATTTTTTTAATTTTTTGGGGGGGGGCAACTGCCCCCCTTGCAAATCCCAAACGAAACAACTGTTCAAAGGCCAAATAACTATGACTTTGGAGATATCTGGGCCCCCCACAGCCCGTGGGGAAAGGTCTGTAAGTTACCAAATTTGCCCAGTATTCACGTTTAGTATTTGTTATTGGGAAGTTTGCATACATTTTTCAGGGGGGGGGGGTTCTGCTGGGGGGATTCTCCGTGGGGAGGGTAGTTTCCATGCGGTAAATTTTTCAGGGGAAATTTTAAACTAGGGGAATTTGCCAGAATTCCTATACGAAAATTCTTCTTAGTTATTGCTTTCTTAGTGCCGACTCAATTTTACGCGTGGAGATGTTAAGCGTAATTGTTCGAGGTAAATTTTCACCAGGATTGGATTATCTAGAGAATAAATCTGTGAGCAAGAGGGATTTATCCGTGGAGGTGTAGCCAGATTTCCTGGCATTACTTAAAAAACGATCAAAAATTAAATAAAAAACAGGTTTTTTTTCAACTAAAAGTAATAAGCAACATTAAAAATTAAAACAAACAGAAATTATTACGCATATGAGGAGGGTTGCTCCTCCTCAACACCTCGCTCTTTACGCTGAAGTTTGAATATTGTCCCAATTCCTTAACACCGACTCCCAAAACGATGTTTGTTTAATTAGAACAATAAGAAGCTTTTTTTTTAAGTTTTAAAAAAATCGCGTGAAGAGCGAGGTTTTAAAGGAGTAGCAACCCCCATCATATACGCAATAATTTCTTTTCGTTTTAAGTTTTAATGCTGCTCCTTACTTTCAGTTGAAAAAACTTGTTTTTTAATTTAATTTCTATATAAAACTGTTACTTCCTTTGTTGGCTGGCATTATTTTTTGGCGGCTGTCTCATCATCTTTGCCTTCATACAACAAAAAATGTATTTCGGTAAATAACTTCATTAGAATTACACATAACTTAGTACTATATCTTAGTCCCTAGGGGGGAGGACGCACTAATCACGGTAGTGACCAGAGATCATATACCGGTGCAATGCATATTCTTTTGTTGCTACAGTGATGGATTCAAAAGTGGCCGTGCACACTCGTGCTAATAACTAAAGCTCCCCCCCCCTCAAAAAATTACCAGGGGCTTGTTCAATATTTGAGGGCCACTTAGAGTCATACAGCTTACTCGCATTATCTCCCGATCAAGCATTTAGTCAACAAACTCATAATACAATCAAGGAAGAAATCACCCTAAGGGGTGAATCTATTAGTGAGCGGGTTGTAAATGGGCGTGTTTCAAATTCGCCTGGTATGTGTCTTCAATGTTAAGAATTTAAGTAGATTAACCTTAATGACGTTAAACTTATCCTCGGCAAATGACACTAGAATCTTAAAACGGTACCTTGAAAAAACAACAACTTCCAAGCTCTTCAGGCAAAATTGCCAGCACCTTAATAACTGACCAGAGCCATCAAAGCAGTACCAGGACCTTAGCTTATCTGCATGCAAAAAGGGGCAATACATAATAATCAGGATTTGAACACCTTAAAATTTGATAATTGTTTGGCCTTCCGACATAAACGCTACCTACAAATTTTTTCTGTTGCTCGCTTCAGCGTGCAAATTAATGACTGCGAATTAAAAAGCCAAATGCCGTTTTACGAACAGAACAGAAAGTAATGCAACCAATCGAAGTACATGAACAATGTTTTCTCTTTTGCAAAACCATTGCTTTATTGCAAGGTGACTTGCTGGATAAAGATGTAGAGTAATTCTTCTCACTCTCTAAAATATTTTTGGAAACAGGTAGATACGCCTTTCGAATGACTGTTGTCAAGCTAGAATCTGAACCGTGGGCACTTGGAAAGATTAAGGACATGCTGGATGTTTCTCAAAGGAGGCATGTAAGGATAGTTTCAAGTACTCGTATTATTGATTGTATCTTTAATTGTAACGCAAAAATGCTGTCTAGTCCTTCTTCCTGGTGCTATAATGAAAGAGAGATTGAGATGATTAATTCAAATTCAAATTCAAATTAATTTATTTAGCATAAAAAAATACAAACAAATTTACAGCGGCCATCTACAAAAACCCGAAGGTTTGTTTACGATGGCTGCAAATTCATTATTATAAAGCTCTACATCCACATAAAAACTATCTCTTTACGGGGAAAAATCAGCACTTGAACTGAATCAGCATAAAGAACATATCCTACTCTAAAAGGATTACACTCTAGAAATCGCAAGTGAGAAATATCACATATCATCCTTAAAACATACACTCAAAAAAAAAGAAAAAAAAAAAAAAAAAAAAAAAAAAAAAAAAAAAGGATGAGATACATCTAACTAAATCAACTATGACAAAATCAATAAGTATCAGCTAGGCTATAGAGCCGACTCCATGCGCTTTGGCTGGGTAATTTCGCGAAAATGCGACCATTATCTGTCCAAACAATTTTCATACCAAACATTAATCAAATTCAAAAATCTAATCATTCAGATTATAACCCAAAAGGTAACGCTTCAATCTACTCTTCAGCTGGCTTACATTATCAACTTGTCTAATAGCATCCGGGAGGGAATTCCACAACCCCGGTCCCGCAAAACGAGGCAGAAACGCAGCATGTTGAGTATTCTGGAGCTCCGATGCAAGGTCATTTGCATTTCTAGTCTCATAACAGTGATAAGATGAGTTAGCTTTAAAAATTTCCCAAAATACCTCCGGTGAACACTTATTCAAACATTGATAAATAAAAATTGCTAATTGGTAATCCCGTAACTGATAAATATTTAAAATTTTCAAACTTGTAAAGCAATTCAACGTGCAATTTTCAAACTGAATATAATTACCTAAAATACGAACTATTTTATTCTGTAAAATTTGGACCTTTCTAAAACTTGAAATAAAACTACTAGTCCATAGCATGCAACCATATGATAAATAAGGGCTAACAATAAAATAATAAAGTAAAAGTAAAACAATGGACGGTATTTGATTCTTCAGTCTTCTTGTCACACCCAACCCTCTTGAAATCTTAACTGCCACAAGATCACAATGTGAATTCCAATTTAAATTAAAATCAAAACTAAAGTCCAAATATTTAAAACTATTTACATGCTTTAAAAATTCACCGTTAAAAACAAATTTATTATCTAAAACACATGAAACTCCATTTCTACAAAATGTCACGAAATTTGTTTCTGAAATATTCACTACAAATTAACTCGAATTTGTAAAATTTATCAATTCAGCGAGGGCCTTATTTGTCTTCTCAATTAATTGGTTCAGACAAGTAGCTGTAATCGTAAACACCGTGTCATCAGCAAAAGACGTTATAAGTGCATCTGATATATAAAAACCCATGGTATCAACGTAAATTAGATAAAGAAGTGGGCCAAGCACTGAACCCTGAGACACACCAGAATTAACGATAAAAGTTTTTGAAATAGAATTTTTAATAGAGACTCGAATAATACGCTGGTTAAGATAAGATTCAAACCATTTCAGAATAACCCCTTGGATCCCTAAACGGCTTAGCCTATTTAATAAAATGCCTTTCTAAAGTCAAAAGCCTTTCTAAAGTCTATAAATACTGAAAGTACCAGTACACTTTTTTCGAGAGCAACATTGATGAAATCTGTTAGGTGCTGGACTGCATGTATTGCAGAGTGGTTTTTCCTGAATCCAAACTGGGTATCACTAAGAAAACCGTAAGTAGTCAGATGGTTATAAAGTCGTCGATGCATCACTTTTTCATACAGCTTAGCAAATAGGGTTACATTTGACAGATGATTTGTGACCAAAAATTGTGCTTTACGGCAATCCAAACGCCAGACAAAAGCAAATCGCCCTCAAGCAGGATGGGAATAAGGAAAGATATGAAATACCAAGGACAAGGACAAAAATTGATTTTTTGAATCTGTTAAGTGGATACTATTGGTTAAGTAGAATATTATAAAAATTAATATGCAGTTGTGCAGTTTTTGGTAGTAGCATGCGACAAATTTAAAAAAAAGAAACGTGTGTGAAAAATCAGATAAAAATAAGCTAAATATATATTACACCAAACATCTTCAGAAGGTATAGCTCTCCTTTGAAAGTGTAATTGTCTTTCGGAATCAACAAATTGTTAACATTAAAGTTTTACAGGTGAATAGCGTTGTCAAGTTTAGCTAATTAGCTTTGCTTCCTTCTTTCACGATTCAACGTGGCAAAACTGAGAGGAAATATGGTACTGCCTCAAAAACTTAATAATTTTGAGATAGTATCGTCAAACTACAGAACTGATTCTCTCCGACGTCATCTTTCTCATTACAACAGCCAAACTAATCTTCTTATGAGTAGTTCCTCTTAAGCATCTTGTTCTAGTTTTCAGAAACACTTGTACATTTCAATATTTGCAAGAGATTAAAGTAAAGAGCGAAATTAGCAGCTAGGCAGCCTTTAAAACGAGAAACTTTACCAGCCTGTTTCCGTCCGTTTTTTCCCTGTTTTAACCCATTTTGATTTTGATTACATTGATATTCATTGATTAAATGATGCACTTACAGCGCTAATTTGTTGTTTTTTGGCTGTTGTTTTTGGTAATCTTCAGTTGAGATTTTATTAGCTATAAGTGGAATATACTTATGATCATTTTTGACGGAATCCGGCTTTTTCGGCTTTTTAACTTAAAAAAGAAAGGCATTTCCCTTGCCTTTAACATGAACGCTAGGCCTTTAAAAAGGGAGCAGGTCTTGCAGTCATCCCTCGATGAGCTATGGACATTGGCCCAAGATCGCCCGACGTGAAGTCAACCGTTGTTGCCTTATACGCCTCCAGGCATGGGAAGAGCTAAGATAAGGCAGTGTGGTTTCTTATTCTATGAGGTAGAATATTCCCCCCCTGCAATCAATTGAAACAGACAGTTATAGCTTGAAAAGAAAGTTATATTGAAAAGAAGGGCACATAGTGCCCACCCCAGCGTTGCCGAACATAATATAAGCCAAGGGCCTGCTTGCAAAAGCTGAGGGTCCAAGCGGACGGGAAAAATAGCTTTTAACAGCCAATTGCCAGTCAGTTAGCTAGTATTACTATAATTAACAGAAGAATAGAGCAGATGCCACAATATTTCAACCATTATAGCCAAAATTACAGCCGACGGTCCTTTCAACAGGTCAATCAGAGAAATGGGTAGAAGGGCTGCCGGCAATCGGCTGTTTTTTCCGTCTCCAAAATCAACAGCTGCTTATGGTATTAAGCATAATTAAATTTGACATCAGGACTCTTAAAAATGCTAAATGAGGCTATGAATATATACATAAGAAATAATGCAATCACAACCCTGGGACAAATACGGTTTCATAAAAAAAAGTTCCAAAGATGCTATTTTTGAATTATCTATCTAAATTTTGACTAGTTTTCAAATCGTAGCTCAAATTGTTGTGGAAAACTGTACAGTTTTTCACAACAATTTGTATATCTAAATTGTTCTTTAATTTGAGCGCTGAACATTCCTTATTTTATCACCCATGCATTTCTCATTAATTTAATTTATTTCTTTACGAACTTTTTCAGAAAAAAAGGTGATGAAAATCTTAATGGTTGCAGAAACACGCCTTTAAAAGTATAAAATTTTCAATTTCTTGCATTAGGCTACTTTTCTCAAACCCAAACTGTTATAATTAGCAAATAACAATTTTTTTCAAGAATGTTTGTGACATTTTGTGCAACACAATAATCGACAGGGAAAGGGGAGCTTTAGTCCCCCCTTTCCCTGGTTAACTTTGGAATAGGGTATAGCAGAATGTTTGTAGTTTTTGAATTTGTTCATAGGAACGTTTTCGATTTTCATTAAGTTTATGACTCTGACGCTTCAGTTTGAGCTTGAAGGACAAGATTCAATCCCTTCCTTTAGCAGAAAGCACTCCAAGACTTAAATAATACTAGCTTTTCACAACAAAATCTATTGAATAATATACTTAAAATATTTGCAAATACATTACATATGAATAAATGTGATTGCTAGCTAAGTATTACAGCTCGAAATCGGAGAAATTATGTTTAATTTTTCAGTAGTCGGAGTCGGTATACTGAAAATGCCTGGAGTCAGAGACGGTAATAACTTATAACCCACTCCACAGCCTATACTCTGTTTAGTAACAGGAAAATGTCTATTGGTTGAAAGCTCAGCTTAATTATACATGGTCCTAGTACTTGCTTTCTTGTTTCTCATTCTTTACTCAACAGTCTGTTCTGGGCAATAAATAAACTATTAATAGTACAGCAAAAATTTGTGTAAGAACATTTGCCTACATTGTAAAAAAAAACTAAATAAATGAAATGACAGCTTGTTGCTGCTAAGAGTCTTTAATGTAAATCATACAAAGTAGCTCCATCAAATTCGAGCCATAATATTTCCTTTTCATGAAATAATCAAGACAAAATACGCATGCGTAGAGGGAGGAAGGAGGCTCCAGGGTCACACGAATCTGGAAATGTCAATTTTTTCTAGAAATCCACAATAAATAGCTATAATATTTATCTTCTTTGAGTGTCCTACGAGACTTGCATTTCTCACTCCCATATAACTTTAATGCTTTAGTGTTTGTATGGGCTTGATAATGATTATAGGAATACAGATGATACTTTTTTATAGAACATTACCAAAAATAAACAAAAAACAAATAAATTCTATGGTCATTTTATGTAGTAATTATCTTGATCTTGAATGGTAAATAATGTACTTGAATTATATTTTTTTGTGTGTGTATTCTGTTGACTGGCACCACTCTTCTTCAATTTTGTTCTTTTCTTCTTCTGTTTTTTTTGTTCTCACTATTTACGAGACTTTTACGAGACTGTTCTCGCTATCTGTGTAAAACCCGCAGGCTCTTCAGGTAAACGTAAACGTTTTGAGTCTATTGCACGTTTTATTTATGTTGTTTTTTTCGTTTTTTCTTCTCTTTTTTGTTTTTGTTTAGCACTGAGGACGACTTGGCGGAGGTCCTTGTCGAAATATTTGCTTATATTTTGTCTTCTTCATGGTTCGCTGGCTGACAAAATCCTCGTTTTTTCACCCTTTTTGATTTTATTTTTCATTTTGTTACTTTCTCTCTTCTCTGAGTTTCGTTTATTTATGTTGTTGTAACTTTTGTAGATAAAACTTAATACTAAGATTATGGGTAACTTATAAGAATGGAAACTGGCGCTAGTGTCAGAAAAAAAACCATCAACGCTATCTAAAATTTGGCAACACATGGTATTTTTCAAGCTTTGTAATCGTTTCTGTCAGGAACTATAGACATCAACTTATTACTACACTAGTTATACTGACTAGATAGATAGATAGATAGATAGATAGATTTATTTTCCATATACTAGTAAAATAATTACATAACAATCTACAAATCCCCACAAAGGCTCCATGGCCGGTAAGAAGGGGATTATGAAAAGATCAAATAAATATTAAACATTTAAACGCTTAAGATTTAAACAATATGAACATAACATTAATACTTAAACATATAAACATAAGCATTTGAACTTTTAACATGTAAAGCATTTGCTTAATAAAACGAAAAAAAAAAAAAAAAAAAAAAAAAAAGAAAAAAAGAAGGAAAAAGAGAGTTCACTAAATAAGCTTTATCAAACTACAGTGAATCACAACATCTATAAAAAAAAAAAGGAGAGTTCACTAAATAAGCTTTATCAAACTACAGTGAATCACAACATCTATATAAAAAAAAAACAAAAAAAAAAAAAAAAAAAAAAAAATCTATAAAATAAGAAATTAAATGAAAAAAACTATTGGCAGCAGGCAAAAGTAAAGAAAATTAATCACATGAAAACAAATATTTTTTTAGTAGTCTTTAGAGGGTGCCAAACGAGTGGCATTCTCTAGCTGAATCGAGACGGATACTCCAATGTGAAATGGCGCGTAACCAAAGAATTGAAGTCAGATCTGAGTCTTGGTATATGGCGAATTTGGATATTTAGAGAACTACGGAGCTGATAATCTGACTAATCAGATACAAAAGAAGACGTAAATATAAAGGACCTAGGAATATCACTATGGAGCCGAAGAAAAGTGAAAGACGCACAGTAAAGAATATAAAGTTTTTCAATATCAAGTAACGGTTTAGTTGCCGAACGATTTAAATCCTGGATAAGATTTATAGCTTTATAATAAGTATTCGAAAGCGGTTTGAGAAAAGAAGGGAAAGTAGACATCCATATGACTGAACAATAGGAAACATAGGAATGAATTAAGCTATGAAATATGATTCTTAGAATTGGTCCTGTAAAGATATGTTTTAGTTTTCTTAAAATACCGATGTTTCTGCATACCTTCATTTTAATCAAATCAAGCTGATGTTCAAAAGATAAATTTTCATATTGAAGGATACCTAGGAAACGGACATGGCCATCTTTTGGTCTACTAATGATGACTTTGGATAAATGAATTTTAGATAATTTAGGGAAAGCCCAAGATATATAATCACATACTAAAAAACTAGTTTTAGAGACAGTTAATGCAAGAGACTTGGTTTCAAACCAAATAAAAACTCTTTTGAAGAGGCTCGTTAGCTTTGTAGAAATTTAATCCTCCGTTTTCTTATAAGTAATAAACGTGGTATAAGTAGAAAAAGTAACAACAGAATACAAGGTATGCAAAATTTAGTTATGGATACGGGAGACTGTTGGATGACAGAGACGACAGCAATAAAGAGGATTTTTATTTCTAACTGCAAAAATTAGGTCATTTATATAAATGAAAAACAGTACCGGCCCTAAAAGTGACACCTGATGGACTCCTTGATCAATGTTTCATGGTGATCGAAAAAGCGGGTCACTAGAAATTATTCCACAAGAGAAGAAAGACTTGAACCTAAAATCGCACAACCTCTTACACCAACAGGACAAAGTTTAAACAGAACAGCACAGTGAGCTAAACAATCAAAGGCTTTACGAACATCCAGAAACAAGGCAGCAGAAATCAAAAGGGAGTCTATGGCAGAGTGAATATAATTCAGTAAAACTGCACAAGCATGCTCAGTTGAATGATGTGCTCGAAAACCAAATTGAAAATTGTGAAAAAAATCTTTAGAACTAAGAAAATTATTAAGACGAGAAAGCATCGCCTTCTCAAATATTTTGCTAAACACAGACAACAATGAAAATGGCCGATAGTTTGCTGGACCATTCTGTGTCCCTTTCTCTCCCCCTTATATAATATGACTCGAGCACGCTTGATACTACTCGGGAAAATACCATGCTGAAAGGAGAGGCTAATAAGTTTTGTTAAGGGATAAATAATGGAAGGAAGTATGAACTTAATTACTTTAGTAGGAATATTATCAGGGCCAGACGACGAACAATTTTTCAATCCCATAACAATTTTAGCTATTTCTTTCTCCGTCGCTGGTTCCAAAAACTTTGACTTCATACAAGGTGGCCCTAGATAAGACCTGAAGTTGGATCCTGAAGGAGAAGAACCAACAGCCGAAGCGGTCCTTTTACCAATATTCGCAAAATATGAAGTAAATGCATCTTGAACATTCAGTTCATCTTCGATGATTTTGCCATCGAGATCCAAAAAAGAAGGGGCTGATGGAGACCGAAAAGAGGGCCTAAGCACAGAATTTATAACCTGCCAAGTTTTTCGTATATCTTTACCACAATCTGGAAACAATTAAAATAATACTGGGACTTGACCTTTCTACACACAGAATTATACATATTTCTATAAATTTTAAATTGCTGAAAGCAAATAGCTTTCAATGAAGGGCTAGCAGACTTAAAGGCCCTCCAGAGATTATTGTTTCTCCAACAACTCCTAAGGAGACCAGGGGTCATCCAAGGATTTAGAGGAAAAGCATTCTTAGACTTACGATTAGAAGGTAAAGCAGAGCAAACATCAAGAACAACGTCTTTAATAGACTCATAAAAAGTATCAAATAAATTACAAAAATTAGAATCACTCTCAAAACCACCCCAAGAAATTTCTGCCAATCTTGACCAAAGAAGCATCAATTCCACTTCACCAAACCTAAAAGGCCTCTTACCAGACTCACAAGTCCTCTCAATAGTCAGTTTATCAAAACAGTATCTAGAGTAAACAGGGACATGATCGGAAATGTCGCTCACTAAAACATAGTTTGGATCAAGGTGGCCGTACAGAAAATATTGTCAATCAGAGATTACGTACTTTCTTTTATGGGAGATGGGATATATACAGAAGGTAAAGTACCTTTGGCAAGCATGGACGACAGAAAATCCAAAGATACAGAAGACTTTATATCCATCAAGTTTATATTAAAATCTCCCATAATAATTAATTCAGTCGACTGTTTTAGGATGGTATCCAGCAGATCATTAAGAATGTGTAGAAACAGTGGAATAGAGCCACTAGGAGATCGATAAATAATACCAACAATTATATCCTTACCTCCACATTTAATATCTACGACAAGTGACTCATAGACACCTTCGATATTTCTGGATAAATCCATTCTAAGAGAATGTAGGAGATTATTAGAAAAATACAAAGCAAGACCATCCTTCGCCAACTTTTGTTGATTCAGTTGTTCCATTTTATAACCAGGCAAATCCAAAAGCATATCATTTTTAGAATCTAAAAAAGTCTCGCATAAACCAACAACTTCAGGTAGCCCATCAGAAACAATCTGTTTTAGATGGTCAATGTAAGAACAAAGACCCTGGATATTCAACTGGAGCACTGAAAAATATCCATCCCGCTTGACAGCCTCCCTCAGACTAGAAACATATTTACTTATTACTGCGTGGTTCACTGGGGTCAAATCACTGTTGACATGTCCGATAGAATTATTGATAATGCTTAAAACATCTAACGGGTTATTTTCGAGCTCAAAAAGTCGTCCTACAACTGGGGGTGTTTCTGATTTGCCAGTAAAAAAAGACAATCAATTTTAGATTTGGAATTAAATCATAAAATAAACATGCACAAAAAAAAAAAAAAAAAAAGGAAAAAAAAAAAAATACCCCAAAACTAAATCTAACCACAAACCCCGAATTATCGAACCTTTAGTATCATTTATTTACCCGAGGGTTTGGCCAAAATTTGCCCGCGGGCAGTCCAAATATTAAATTTACCGGAGCAATCTCTTGCCGCATTTAAAACTTCACGACGCTTTTTTGTTAGCGATTTTGATAAAAATATTCCACTCTTTGCTAGTTTAGTCTTTTCTTTGAAAACAACTCGAGCTAATTCCACATTTTTGAAGCGTATTAGCACTGGAGACACTTTAGATTGATCGTTAGAGTCATTCAAACTAAATCGATAAATATTTACAATATTATTAACTTCAAAACCAGGGACCAGCATCTTGTCTTTAATGATAACCGATACTTCTTTCTTTAGATCATTTCCAGGTCTCTGCCTTACTCCATTCATCACTAAACAATCCAACATCTTTTCTTGTTCAAAATCATCCACTTTCGATTCCAATGACAAAATCCTACTTTCCAAGCTTTTAACCATTGCAAATAGTCCTTTGAGTGATTTTTCTATTTCTTGTAATTTTGGGTTGTAATCAATTGAAATAGAATCATGAATTTTTTTTACTATAATATCAATTGCTTGATTTACTGTATCAGGGTCTGATAGTTTAGCCTTAACTACACAAACTGAATTAATTATTCTTATTATTACACTGAAAAAAATGGCAAGTGTCACCAAATATTTGATAAGGTTTTTTTTTCGAAGCTAGCACCGGTTTCAACTCTTGGAAGTTACCCACTAGCGGATCCAGGGGGAACTGAGGAGGGCCCGGCCCCCCCCCCCCCCAAGATTTTTACTGAAACACTCTTTCCCTGTTTTTTCTTTTTTTAGAATAAATTTGTCGATTTGGTGAATTATTGGCATCTTTGTCACATTGAGCATCCCTCCCCCCCCGATTTTGCTCATTCCCGTCCTTGTCACACCGGCCCCACCCCCAAGATTTTGCTCTAGATTCACCACTGCAGTCACCTTTCCTTATACTTTCCATTCAATTCACCTACTATTACTTTTTTTTTCGCTGCGCATGTATCCACCTTCAATGAAATACCCCAGCCCCTAAAACAAATTCATGAGTACGCTAATCAATTTACGTCTATGATATAAGATAGGTTGCCAACATAATACCTATGCAATGCAAACTTTCTTTCAAAAGTTACATATCCTCAAGAAAATCGTAGGAAACAAAATTGAAAAGGTCAAACGGAGAGATGAAACTGACTGATTTGGGAACTGTAACTTTAAAAAAAAAATACGCAAAAGATTTTTGAAGAAAATAGAAAACAAAATTAAAGTGTTAGATTAAACAACGAGAATTATTAAACGAAATAAAATGATTAATTTATAAAACCAGTCAAAAAAAGCGGCTTCATAATTTGTGTCGTTCAAAAGCCAAATTTTCTGAACCACTGTTGGTTTCAGGTGGAAAAACTTTCCAGCAAATCCAGAGGTTTCACCAAATATGCATGTACACAAGGAGAATGGAACTTCAGCCCCAGTCCCCCCATCAAGCGTCAATATTTTCCATTCTTTTATCCTACAATTCCTTGTGTTTTCAGCTCAGTTTTCCTATTTATACTTTTTGTCGAGCTTATCCCCCCCCCCCAAAAAAAACTCCTCGACTTGACAAATAAACAGAAAACTAAAAATATATCTAAACATAACTTACATCCATGATATCAGGAAGGTCGTCAACGAAATACTTATGCAATGCGGCATTTGACGCTTCAAGACTCAACGCATGCTCATTACGAGACTTCAATCCTTTCACGTTCGCATCATTAAACTTATTCCGCCTCTAAAATAAAAAAGTCATTACCCCAAAATCTAGCAAAAAGAAGCTTTTAACAGGAACAAGCAAATATCAAATTTCAAGATCTCGTTGAAAGATTTCAGTTTGTTCATATTTTCTAAATTAAATATGATTGGGAGAGTTGATTCTCCTCTGTGCTTTTGTGGCCTAATTAAAACCTACAATCATTTTTTAATTGACCGCCCTGAAGATGTCAAAGTGTATTGCAATTGAGTTTTAAATCAAGGAAGCATGGAATAAGTCTGTTGATCGATTTAGTTCTCATAATTAGTGTTTATCTATTTCTTTTTCTTTTATATATGGAACTTTAGCTATTTGTTAGTTGATTTTGTGGTGTATATTTATTTTTCTTTTTTTCTGTGAAATACCTGTTTCTGGTTTAATTATAAAATAAAGTTTCTTATAAATCTTTATTTGCTTCGTCAAGCTCATTGTGCATCTGAAAAGAAAAGGATTATCTCCAAATGCAGCCTTTCCCAAATTGTCCATGGCAAGATTTTTGGTAGGGTAATTTCAAAACCGTTTTAATATTAACATGTGATTCAGAACAACCTTAACCAAAAAAATTCAACATGCAAAAATCCACATGGCTAAACATAGACAGACATAATCAAAACCACGTAAAACTCAACCGGCAAAATTCATTTCACAAACGCGTGGAAAATCCAACCGAGAGAAAACCACCCCATTCATAAATCGTTAGCCAGAACACTCGTCCTGGAAAAACTGGCCATAAAAGCAAAAAATATCGGGACAACTCGCCACAGGCAAGATTCACATAATTCAAGTTTGATGGTAATATTTCAAAACCAAGATTACAATCCTTTTAAATTTGCGTCACCAACCTTATACTACTACTACTAAGTCACTACAGCACCATCCTTCTGAGGCAAACACAACCACGCACGCTCCTCCTCAATCCCAATCTGTTCAAAGCCCCCCTCTTTACACACTCCAAAGAAGTTCTCATTTCCTTTAAATCCTTCCTTACTACGTCCTCCCACCCCATTCGGGGGCGACCTGCTTTTCGTTTGGCCCAAGCTTATACACCAGAAAAAAGATAATAATCTTGACTTGTAGAAAACATGCTGTTATTCATTTGGCATAAAAAAAACGAAACCATGGTAGGAAATGGGTTTGCCTCCATTCGAATTAGCTCCACTTTCAAAGATTTTGAAAATGTCAAGTGTTTAAGTGGCATCCTAATGAAACCAGAAGTGGGGAGAGACAGACCGTTGCTCGCCTATACTTGGCAACTTGTAGCTAAAAAGAGGCGATTCATAGATCTTCAAAACCCAAACTTAAAACTTAGGTGGTAGGAATTTAAGAATTTAATCAAAGGTTATGACTAAAATTTCGATTTTTTTTGTCTAAAATATCCCGTATTTTCATGGACTCTCGTAGTTTTTTGGATACCTGGATGGATATTCTTCTTGGTGTTTTCAAACAGAAGATATTTGGATTTTGACAACGATTGTCATTAGGGGATCAACGAAACATGACAAGTATCTTTCTTACCGTCTAGCATCTAAAATAACTTGCCAGCAAAGGATGAAATACTACTGCTACAACTAAACTCACTGGCCAGCACCAAGCTACCTGAGACCAACACAGCTGAAAACACTCCTCCCTCAGCTCAAAACCATAAAATAGAGTTTCCAAAATGACCGTCTCAATCAACCGAGATATTTTGTCAGGTTACATTTGTTAATTTCTAATTTTTTTTTATTTTTTTTTTTTGCAAGTGTTCGAGAGTTTCGGGAACATTTCTCAAAATATTCTACCTTTAAGCTTTTCCTTGATCATTTTAAGAAATTTTATCCAAGTCGCATGTTTATAGTACCAAATGAAAGCAAAATTGCAAACTTATTCCTAGTTGGCATCAAAAGGGGGGGGGGAGAAGAATTACAAGCTAATAAACAATTGCAAAAATGTTTTTTCAATACATCATGGTATATACTAGGACACAAAAAATGGTAAGTAATGGGACATACCCCACTTCGTAAAAGCAAAATTTTTTGATTTATGTTCAAATATCCTAACAAATCATTGCCAGATCCTGAGAAGGAATGCAACTCAAACCCCAGAGCAAGAAGACACCAACGGCACATTACTGTTTTTTTTATATATTATCTTGACTGTTTATTTTTCTTCCTTTTTATTTTAGAAATAATAACTGTTCAACAAGTTTCAATGGAGTCAATGCTTTTAGTGGGCGGGTGGAATCACCCGCCCCCTCCATAGATTTTGAAAATGTCGTCAAAATCAGTGTCAAATGGAGTCAAATATCGGCAAAACATCTTACAAAAGTATTACCGGACAGAAAGTATTGCCCAACATATAACTGTTATAAGACAGTTGGGAAAAAGTATGTGGCTGAAGTATTTGTCAATATGGACTACGCTGCTATCTCATTTTACTTTGTACGAAGTTCCTACACCACGTGCTCAAAAGCATCCCGTTAACTCTGCTGGCAGGGGCGTCGTTTGAGATGGGGAGGAGGGGGGGGCATGAGTGGCAAATGGAGTCAAATATCGGCAAAATATCTTACAAAAGTATTACCGGACAGAAAGTATTGCCCAACATATAACTGTTATAAGACAGTTGTGAAAAAGTATGTGGCTGAAGTATTTGTCAATATGGACTACGCTGCTATCTCATTTTACTTTGTACGAAGTTCCTACACCACGTGCTCAAAAGCATCCCGTTAACTCTGCTGGCAGGGGCGTCGTTTGAGATGGGGAGGAGGGGGGGGGGGCATGAGTGGCAAATGGAGTCAAATATCGGCGAAATATTTTACAAAAGTATTACCGGACAGAAAGTATTGCCCAACATATAACTGTTATAAGACAGTTGTGAAAAAGTATGTGGCTGAAGTATTTGTCAATATGGACTACGCTGCTATCTCATTTTACTTTGTACGAAGTTCCTACACCACGTGCTCAAAAGCATCCCGTTAACTCTGCTGGCAGGGGTGTCGTTTGAGAGGGGGAGGAGGGGGGCATGAGTGGCAGTTGCTCCCCCCCCCCAATAATTTGGAGAAAAATATTATACAGCCCATGACCATTGACTATCCGGATATGAACCCCTCAATAATTTAAAGAGCACACATTTGAATTAAACACAAAAATATACAAATTATACGACTGATCCAGGAAACTATATAGGGGAAATTATAAAAATCTCAAGATCTCCTTGGAAAACGAACAGACGGGACAATCTTAACAATTTTATTTGTTTATCAAGTAATTGGTATACACTCAGATTTATTAGATCACCTGTATTACAGCACTTTCTCATAGACAGATCACATTTTGTTAAGTAAACTAGTATATATTACCCCTTGAGAGTTATTACCTCTACACTAACCAGTCCAAGTAGCCACCTTCTCCCCCACTGCGGACGTCCCTGGCCAAATTAAATACATGAGAGCACATGGGGTGTAAGGGGCATGGGCTGTATAATATTTTTCTCCAAATTATTGGGGGGGGGGGGGCAGGAGTGGCAGTTGCCCCCCCCCCATAATTTGAAGAAAAATATTATACAGCCCATGCCCCTTGACTATCCGAATATGAACCGCTCTTGTCCCCCCCGCTTCCCCAATGAAAATGCTGGAGGTACGCCCCTGTCTGCTGGTTGTTTCCCATTCTTGTTATGAGGATTCGATACCTTGAAGGATCACCCTATCTCGTACATTATAAACTTTTTTACTTTGTTTTACCATAACCTGTAGAGCTTGGATAAGAGATTTGACTAAGTGACAGAAAACTAAAAGCCGACACTTACTTTTCCAGTAATCTCGGAAAAACCATTTAATTTCTCCCATTTTGTGCCAGAGATAGATATTTAGTTTCAATGAAACTTAAACCGCTAGAATGTGCGTATTTGTTTTTCCGATTAATACGGAGCCGAATTTTCTTTTGAAAGTTCAGAAAAGGGTATTCCCTAAAAATTTTCTAGCATACATGCCAGAAATTTTTTTTAAATCAGCTAAAAAAATATCATTTGAGCAATTTGCCAGTTT
Organism: Artemia sp. Qi Xiang Cuo; assembly: GCF_049724085.1. Lineage (NCBI taxonomy): Eukaryota > Metazoa > Arthropoda > Branchiopoda > Anostraca > Artemiidae > Artemia > Artemia sp. Qi Xiang Cuo. The sequence goes on from NC_142804.1 coordinate 73,165,277, forward strand.
TGGGAGTTCCTTGTGGTGCTACCCGTTTTGACGAAAATCCTTACAGACACGGTAAGGATTTCACAGTACGACACGTTTTGACTGAAATCCTTACCGACACAGGGGACGTGAAATTTCATTTAAATTAAATTCTATCATCAAATCACAGATTCTCAAAAGCTCTCGATGATGGCAAGTCCCCCGGGAGAATTTGCTAATGGGCCTTTTGTCTTTAAGATGGTCAGCCGACAGCAAGGCTCGTAAAATGATTTTAAGGTATCGAATCCCCTTAGATCATTCAAGACCTCTTCTTTGATTCCTTAAAGCATATCAACCTGTATTCACATATTTCATCCGAAAGTTACGAACTTATAATACTAGAAAATTAGGTACCACACATCTTTTAAAAATTAATACACTTTGCAAAAGGTTCTATAATAACACTTCTATCATAACCACCCAATTAGAGTCAATGGTTACAGCAAATGAACGTGAGGGCTTGCTTCTCTTCTACATCATCTACACTCAAGCAATAGATAATTGGACGCTTTCCAAGCCAAAAAAGGGTATCAGTAGGACGTTGTTAGTATTACACTTTAACGAACGAGTGGGGGGGGGGTTGCAGACAATGAGAAATTATTAGATCAACAACTGAAACAATTTGAGTTTTTTGGCTGTTATGTTCATTTTGGTTTGGAGAAAAGTCACAGAGCACAACTAGATGGAGCCAAACATGGCACCCAATTTCAAACACCATGATGAAATAAAGGCTTGCAATGTAAAAAAAAAAAAGAACAAAAATAAGCATAATTGCCCAAATTAGGGACATTCTCCCAACAATTTTGTCATATTCTGGCGACAGGGAAAGGTTGTCCCTTCGTACAAGTCCTATCTAAAGATTGTCTTTTTTCGTGTGTCAATGCTCGGGGAAGAGCTTGGACCTAAAGGCCACATTAGCTACACGTTCGCCCCCCCCCCCCATATGCACAAAAGTTTGACCAGAACACACCTTGTCAGAAGGTACTTTTATGTTAAGAGTGCTTAATTCAAACATACCTTTTGTATTTCCTTCTCTATCACTTTATATTTTTTTGACTTGTCAAGTTTTTCTTTGGGTGTAGATGCTTCTAATTTGGCTTTCTGGGATTCTGCTGTTTTCAGTTTTGATACAGCTGCACGCCATTCCGTAGCATATGTCTGTCGTGTTTTCAAACCCGTTTGCAGTTCGTGCAATACTTTTAGTAATTCTTCGTGAGTTTCTTGGCTGATTTCACGACACTGAAATACAATACTTAATAAACGGCTGTACAAATTAGTTTCTACCAGAAGCTAGCACATGCGTAGGTTTTTTTTTGGGGGGGGGATAATAATTGATGGGGGCCGTACGCACAGAGCTTTTTTTGTATATATAATTGCAGTGGAGGTTCTATTTCGATTTAAATGTAAGATTTTTAATTCAAATTTAATGAAGTTAAACTTAAATTAATTTACGAGCTGTTTTTAAAGAAAAAACAAGCATCTTTGAGACACACCTCTTCAATTTGCGAATCTCAAAAACACAAAAATGACAAATTTAATATAGTACTAAGCAAAAGTGCTTAAGAATAAGATGAGAAAAACTAAACTTCGGCAAAAAGAAGCTCTACATATTCACTCACCATTAAAACATCCAGTTTACAAATTCTAAATATTAAGAGTTTGCGTCAGAAACACTGAAAATAGCATTGACCTAATCAAAACTTTTTAATGTTGAAAACTATATTTTAGTCATTGAGGCTCGTCATTCAGCGTAATAAATATGGCGCCTGGGACCATTTGAAATAGGAAACCGCCCAGCTTAATACAATGGCACAGGCAGATTTTTTAACTAGGTTACCAAATTCTGCAAGTAGACAAATACGTTGACAGCCACATTTAGTTCAGCATCCTTTTAATTTTCTTAAAGAACCAAGGACATCAAAAGGATGGCGGTGACAAACTCATGGTGCGTCTGAGAGTGGTAGGCACAAATAGGGGCCTAATCCTACTAATTCCAGTCACAATCTGCCCAGTGATCGTCCTGCTCACTTTCTGACCATGAGGCAGGTGTTTTGTGGAAAAAAATTTTTTCCACGAAATAAGTTTTTCAAAGAAAAGTAAAGAACTCCATTAACAAAAAATGAGCAAAAATAAAACCAAATAATCTACCAAGCTCGAAACTACCACAAATCAGCATCGATAAATAAATGAAACCCAAAACGAACAGAAATTAGCCTACAATAAATAACCGAGTCAAACTCAAAACGAGCAGAAATTAACATAAGTTGGGCGCAAAACCCCTATGCCTTCCAAATGCCAGAACAAAATTTGCAATTTGCTGAAAAAAATATAGATGTTTCTACTTCTATAACTTTAATAAATCAAATAAAATTAACATTTTGATTACTAAATATCAGTATATGTATATTAAACTGACAATGCACATTCATTTGTATTTTTTTAGTAAAGTGCAAATTTTGTTCTGGTCAGTTTCTGCTCGGGGTGCAAATTTCTGCTCGTTTTGAGTTTGACTCGGTTATTTATTGTAATTTCTGTTAGTTTTGTGTTTCATTTATTTATCGATGCTGATTTGTGGCAGTTTCACGCTTGGTAGATTATTTGATTTTATTTTTGCTAATTTTTGTTATTGAAGTTTTTTAATTTTCTTTGAAAAACTTATTTCGTGGAAAAAGTTTTTTTTTAAATTAATTTCTGTTCTTTTTTTAGCTAATATTTGTCATTGAAAGCAATGAGGATTTCCCATCTCCCCTCACAGGGCAAGTCTTATTCCTGGTTGTATTTCCATTACAATTTACTTATATGATTACACTTATATATTTATTTCTACCATTATATTTATATTACAATTTTTATCCATAATATTTACTTATATAGTTACGCAATAATATAATTCCCATTATATAATTTGTTACATTAATATTTACTTCATTAAAAAATTGAAAGCAACGTTTTGTTTTCATTTTTTGTTTAATGGAGTTCTTTACTTTTCTTTGAAAAACTTATTTAGTGGAATTTTTTTTTTAAAATTAATTACTGTTCATTTTATATTGACATAGTCTTTTTAGGGAGGAAAAAATAATACTTTAAATCTTTTCGTTTTTTAAGACTTTATAGTTTGGCCTGCTATTTGTCTGCTATTTGTATGCTGGAAAAAAAATTTTCAGCAGTGAGTGATTCTTCTTTATTTTGAGGGATGCCGGTTGACAGCTTAAACCAGTTTAAAATTGGTGTGGGGTTTCTGGGATGGGTAAAAACAATGGTGGACACCTTGACACTGCCCAGGAAGGCTGTTCTACAAAGGGAAAAGAAAAAGAGAAAGGAAAGCCCTAATTCAAAAGACCGCGCCCGAGGCACACCAATAGTCCACAGGGTTTTGATGCCATATTGTTGTTTTGTTTGTTTTTTTCTTTAGTTGCGGAGAAGACAATATGCCTTTGTGGCCTGACCCTCGATTTTGTGAGATCACCCATATCATAAGAACATACAAATGTTTTCTCCTCCCTGCACTCATCTAAGATGGTTCTATTGCAACTGAACCACCGTGTAACTGAACCCCCTCACAAATGAACCACCATGCAACTGAACCCCCTTTCAACTGAACCACCGTGAAACTGAACCACATTTAACTGAACTCTCATGCAACCCCCCGTCTAACTGAACCCCCTTGCAACTAAACCCCCTGTGTAAATGAACCACCGTTAACTGAACCCTCGTATAACTGAAACCTCGTGCAACTGAACCACCCTATTCAGTTTTCAGTATTCTACAACTACGAGGCATTATCACTGGGTAACACATAAGTTAGAATCTTTACATGCTCAACCTTTTTGGAATCGTTTGTTTTTTAGTCATGATATAAATGCCTGTCAAGATGATTCACAAAAAAACTCTGTTTTTGTTGTCACAAAAACAAAGAAAATCAGACAACACAAACCACTAAAGCCAGAATTATTTCTCCTTTCTTATGTCTGTTAATGGGGTCCCTTCACCCTTTCACTGTATGCGGGTCTAGGCATTTACCCCCCCCCCCCAGGAAAATAACCCTTGAAACACCCTCCCGTGAAAAATACCTCCCTGAAAAGTACCCCCTCCCCAACAGCTGGTTTGTTTCCAATTAATTTTGACTTTAAAAAGGACTAAAACTCTCAATATGTGATCGAACGAGCATCCTCCGAAGTTAAAAAAACAACCATCAAACTTTAAAAAAGAAAACTTTAAAATATCAAAACGTGAAATTGATATTTAACCCCTCTCGATATCTGGGAATATTTCTGGTCTACGCTGTTATTATGAGAGTAAAGAGTAACATTAAATCCCAAAATGAGCAGAATTCATCCCGTATAGGAGGGAGATTGCCCTTTCCACATCCCCACCTCCACCTCATGGTCGTAGAAACTTCGAAGGATGCTCTTTCGATAAGAAATTGTGAGTTTTAGTCGGTTTTTTTTTAGAAGTCAACAGTGACTGGAAACCAACCCGCTACGGGAGGGGTGGAGGTGGGTATTTTCCAAGGGGGTATTTTTCAGGGAGAGGAGTATTTTCCGCAGTGGGAGGGGTATTTTTCGAGGAGGGGGTATTTTCACGGAGGGTAAACGCCTAGAACCGCAGACAGTGACTAGGCGGAAACATAAAGTGACATAAAAAAAGGATAAATAATTATGGTATTAATGGTTTGTGACGTCCAATTTTCTTTGTTTTTGTGACAACAAAAAAGAACTTTTTTATGAATCATATTGACAGGCATTTATACCATTATTTTAAAAAACAAACAATTCCAACAAGTGGTGAACATGTAAAGATTCTAACTTGTGTTTTACCCAATGATATTGCCTCATATATGTAGAATACTGAACAACTGAATACGGTGGTTCAGTTGCACGGGGATTCAGTTAAATGGGATTTAGTTGCACAGGGGTTCAGTTACACGAGGGGTCAGTTGCAATGGGATTCAGCTGTACGGTGGTTCAGTTACACACACACTACCTAAGATCTCTCAGCCTGTCTTTCAAGCGTCACATTGATTTGATTAAAATGAAGACATGCAGGAGTCTCGGTATTTTAAGGAAGCTTAAACATACATTTCCTGGATCAATTTTGAAAATCCTTTTTCACTGCTTGATCCAATCTTACGTTTCTTAATGTCCAATAGCATGGATGTCAACCTTTCCTTCTCTGTTAAAACCACTTTACGGTTAAATTAGAGCTAGAAACCTCATTCAGGAAACTGATCGTTCAGGAGTTATCCCTTTATTCGATCTCGGATCCCTGTATATTCTTTCGTGTGCATGTTTTACTTTTTTCTTAGCTTCATGGTGACCTCCCCCAGTCCCTAAGTGTTCCGTCATCTTTTACCTCTCCCCCAGCCCCTAAGTGTTCCGCCATCTTTTACCTCTGATCAAAATAATTTATAATCTTCACAATAAATAAGCATATTCAAGTTACTTTTACTCGTTGTGTAAGGTCAGATTTTAATCCTTTAATGGCGAGGCATATTGTACGGAATAAGTTGCCTGAATCAGCTCAAAATGGACATTCTGTCGGCTCAGGAACTACAAACTAGACCGAAAACTCAGCTAAGACGCGAAGCCTTTTGGCACGGAAATCAGAAGCTGACACAGCAAAGAGGTTGACGACCCTACCGACATCTTACTGAAATCCTTCATCAATAGGGATAGGTGGGCCGGATCTTGAACCGATAGGCTAATCCCTGTACGCATAGGTTTCATCACGTCCAACAACTTCCGCACTGTTGACAAAAAAAGCACCAAGCCATCACAAGATATACAGCAGCGTTTTCAGACTCAGAGGGTTCGAACACGGGTTGTTCTCGTCTAGTATATCAAGCGTTTTCACAAAGCGGGTTCTCGAGGAAAACACGGGGTTGAAACTTCGAACACGCTGAAACTAGACGAAAAACTAGAAACTTTAAACCAGACGAGAACAACCCGTGTTCGAACCCGCTGAGCCTGAAAACGCGGCTTAGCTCAGAGAAATGACTAGCATACGGAAGTGTAGGCCTAGTAGCCAAACCTGTCCTAAGAAAGTTCACTGCTGTGTTTACCAATATGAATATTGGACATCAAGGGTTTAAAATGGGTACAATCTACTGGCGTTCATAATGTGCTTTCTGCGAAGAGTGGCGAAAATAAAACCAATCACGTCACTAATAAAAAGGACTGAAGTGTCCTGACACAAGTCTACAAAGTGTTAAAAGACAAAATGCAGCGAATTCTCTAAATCGACATTGGAAAAAAAAGTCATTGAATGGATTTTATTTTCGCGAAACCTAATGTCAGGTCCGGTTTTTAGAATATTCAAGGCCAGTCAATATGTATTGACAAAACAAAACCTAGCTAAAACAGCTACCATTTTATGGTAAAATATAAATTTTATTTTCAGAAAACTAGTTGAAAAACAGCTGCCTCGAGCATGTCACAGAAAATGTATGCGTGACGACAACATTAGAAATTAACTCAAGGTATTTGCTAATTTGCTTCAGTTTCTCATATAGAAGATACTTCTACTGCTTTTCCTTTCCGAGCATTAGTTGATTAAATAGAAAATAGTTAGTGTTTCTAAATCTGGACTTCCCGTATTTGTTTTTATTATATTTCTGTTTATTTATAACTTACAAACACAAGCAAAGTACAAAGGGCGAAGTCACAATGTAACAAATAAGAAAAAAAAAACAAAATGACCAAAAAAATTATTATTTTTCAAGAACCAAAAATGTACAGAATTTTTAATTCGTTATTAAAAACACAAAATAAAGTTCTTTAAGTTTCCATCGATTCTTGATTTCTAGAAAGTTCAGCTTTGGACCCAGGGTGTTTCTCTTCAACGGAAAATAGCAAATTCGCAAAACTGAAAACAGGAAGTCACTGAAGGAATTTTATTTTCAGAAAACTAATTAAAGTTCCAGTTCTTGGAAGGTCAAGATGCGTGTCTACGGTGGGACAAATCTAACTTGTCCAAGAAAAGTTTCCTCTAGGATGCTAAGGAAAACAAATGTGAGCTGACAATTTTTAAAATTAAGTATTACCCCTGAAGCAACTTGGTACACTTTTTTATTCTCCGAATAGCAAAGTAAATATGTCTTGTTTATATTTCATAGCGTTAATCAATAAAATTCAAGAAGCATCAACACAAAGAAATTTCAGAAAAAAACTAGAATTTATGCCTCCGTAATCAACTTTTCCATAATCCTTTCCTTGGTATCTCAAAGAGGTATACAATTTCTAACTCAGATTCTTGAAGTAATAACACAATGGTCTATTCGAGCCCAATGTTGAATGATCCCATACAAGGCTACTATTGAAACTGGGATAAATAAATTTGTTTGCATTTTTATGCTATTTAGTAAGCAAGAGAAAGATTTCTTTTTTCTGAACAAGTACTGGATATTTTGAAAATTCCAGAAGAAAAATTCTCTTTTCTACGAACTCCGTACTGGAAAAAGCTTCGAATTAATACCTCTGTTTCCGAAATCAATAATTGTTTATTACCAGGGAAAAACTGCAAAAGCGCCAGTGTTGTACCAAGAAAAAAAAACAACTTTGAAAGGGCTAAGTTCCCCTTCAAGCAGAGGGACCAATTAGGGGGGCATGTCCCCCTAGACTTTGAAAAGCACCGTTCATTTATATTTCACAACTTTTTCTATTTTAGTTGTGCGTTATATTAAACCGGCGAGACTGGCTAACTGGTTGTTTTATTTGTCGCCCCTGTGCATAGTTTTGTACAGTTATTAAATAGCCCGGTTAATTTTTGATAACCTTGCTTTGAAATGTCCCGTCTTTCCCACTCTTGTACCACCATAATTATACCATTAAGAGACAATCTTGTTTTGAAATGTCTACATTCGCACATCTACACTATTTTATTACCCAATTATTTGAAAAAAAACTACGTTTTCTAAAGAGTTAAAGAGGCTGAGTTACAAGGTCGAACCTTAAAACGTACAGGGATTATGAGGCAGAGTTGGGGGGCTGCCGCCCACCAAACCCCCCGCTTTCGCAGCCTTTAAATAAAAAAAAAAGTTCTTTAACTGAAAGTAAGGAGCGACATTAAATCTTAAAACGAACAGAAATTATTCCGTATATGAAAGGGGCTGTGCCCTCCTCAACGCCTCGCTCTTTACGCTAAAGTTTGACTTTCTCACAACTCTTTTTTTAAACAATAAAAACTTTAGCGTAAACAGCGAGGCGTTGAGGAGGGCACAGCCCCTTTCATATACGGAATAATTTCTGTTCGTTTTAAGATTTAATGTCGCTCCTTACTTTCAGCTTAAAAAACTTCTTTTTTTTTATTTAAAGGCTGCGAAAGCGGGGGTTTGGGGGGCGGCAGCCCCCAACTGTGCCTCCTAATCCCTGTACGTTTTAAGGTTCGACCTTGTAACTCAGCCTCTTTAACCCTTTAGAAAACGTAGTTTTTTTCAAATAATTTCTACACTTTTTTTTACTTTTTATTAATTTTTAGTGCTTGACTAACTGTTAGCTGATGTTATCAGGAGTTGATGTTGGGGGACGCCTGGCCCTAAAAACCACCCCTCTTGAAGATTATTGTGTTAAGGCTTTTAAATACTGAATAATCAAATCACGTCGCACAGGGTGCCTCCTAATCCCTGTACGTTTTAAGGTTCGAACTTGTGACTCAGCCTCTTTAACAGCCCCCCAACTGTGCCTCCTAATCCCTGTACGTTTTAAGGGTCGACCTTGTAACTCAGCCTCTTTAACTCTTTAGAAAACATAATTTTTTTCAAATAATTTAAAAAAGAAACTGAGTTTCTTTTTTAAACTTTAAATTCAGTATCTAAAAAATTTCCTCTGACGGGGAATCGAACCCGGGTCTTCCGCCTGACAGTCAGGAGTATCGACCGCTGTACTAAAGAGACACAATTGTAATTGTTTTTTAGTAAGTGGAATCTATTTTTGACGCAAGCAAATCCCCACAAAAATTGATATTTGGTTTTTGGAAAAAAGGGAAGGAGTGATCAGATTGAGCTGAAATTTCGAGGATAAGCTCCCAGGCCCCAGGAAAGTTTGTCCTCTAGATTTCAGCCCGATCAGACACCGGGGGGCTGAGGTGAAAAAATTTAGAATAGGCCCTTATAGGAAAACGATGTTTTTTGTAAATGTAAAGTCAGGGGATAATATTTTCGGCCTGACAATATCAATAAGCCCTAACAAGTTGAATACCGCTTCGAATTAGTCCTCATTCACCCGAATCAGTTGCCAACTATGGCCTGTAGGCGTGGATAACAAAAAAAAAAGAGAAATGAACTTTAAGTGGCTATATTTGGTTTTTGGAAAACAGGGAAGGAGTGATTGGATTGAGCTGAAATTTCGAGGATAAGCTCCCGGGCCCTAGTAAAGCTTAACCTCTAAATTTCAGCTCAATCGGACAACGTTAAATGGGGACTGTGGTCGGAGGGTCGAAACTTCCGGCCCACTTTTACCCATGAAGATAAAGTTAGAGGGGGGTGAAGTGGTGCACGTTTCTTAGTCGGAGCTTGGCTACAAAATGTAAGCTCAATTCTCTCTCTGCAACCACTAGGACCAGAAATCATTTTAAATTGTGGGGGGTAACCACTCTACAGAGGTACAAGTGTGCCTACTTGATAACCGACCAGAAATGTCATTTTTGAGCGTTGTTAATTCAAAACTAAGCTTCAGCTGGTCAGTAGACTCAATATTTCTTTATTGTTCTTGAGAAGAATTTGTAATCAAATTTTGAGTAAAAAGCGACAACAAACTTTGGATTTTTTGCGGTGAAAATGCGGAAGAAAAAAATGAAGAAACGCAATAGCGCTCAAAGTAGCGGGTTAGTGGAGACAAATATCCCCATCTGTGACATTCTTTCGGAAACAAGCGGAACAATAAATAGAACAGGTCAATATGAAAGTTCGGTCTGCATCCCTGAACCCCTTAGAGGTTCAAGTAGCAGTAGCAGTCAAGAACCTCTCAGATTTCTCAACGACGCGCCACGACAAACCAGCTCAACCTATTCTTGAGAGATATCCGGCTTCCACTTCTAACGGAAGGAAATTCAGTGCACATTACTATAAGACTTATGAATGGATTGAATACTCGTGAAACTTAAATTCGGTGTTTTTTTTTTTTTTTTTTTTGCTTGCCGTCATTTTTCTATGGGGACTCTAAGGGCTTGAGAAACTGCTGGAAAAAGAAGGGCTTTCATTGAGTCAGGATTTTGCAAGTGGAAAGACAGTTCTGCTCTTTTAGATCAACATGATGGTTCTGAAAGATAGGCATTGGATGTCAGCATCGACATAATTTAAGACAAATAGTACTGATAATTCGAGATCTATAGCAAATGCCTTAATTCAATCCAGATCTAAAGAAGTTCAGGAAAATAGAGATCATGTGAAGTATATTTTCCGCGCTATTTGCTTTCTTGGCCGTCAGGGTCTTGCTTTGAGGGGTCATGACGAATCAGAAAACATCTGCAAACCAGGGTAATTTGGTTGAATTGATGGAGGAAATGTCTAAAGACAACGAAAATCTGAAGGCCAAGTTACAGCGCCGATATTGTCACTATTGCAGTCATCAGTACCAAAATGACGCAGTTACACTGATAGGAAATGCCTTGCGCCGAGACATTATTTCAAAAGTAAAATCAGCTAATTACTTTGCTATTCTTGTCGACGAGACAAAAGAAGTTTCTAGAAAAGAAAATTAGCGATCTTACTCAGGTACATATCAAATGGAAAGTAGTGGAGCGACCAATCGGCTGCTATCATATGCACAAATTAGACGCCGAGAGCTTATCCACCTCGATTTGTGAAACTACAGTAAAGCTTAGTGTAGATTTGATGTGGTGTATTGCCTAAGGTTATGACGGCGCCTTCGTTATGAGTAGGGGGTTTAACGGAGTTCAAGCAAAGTTTAGGGAGAAGATGTCTCACGCAGTTTATGTACACTGTCACGCCCACAGATTAAACTTGGTTTTGACTGACTGCCTAAAAAATATCAGCAAACTTTCGGAAATTTTCTCTGTCGTATAAAGACTTTACGCACTTACATCATGCAGCAATACTCGACACGAGCTATTTGTGAAATCCCAGCGTATTAGCAAGCAAGAAGTCTTGGAGTTTGAGAGGATCGTCCAGACTCGCTGGTTTTACGCAGTCCGCTCTATTTCGAAGGTGAAGGTCAGATTTGATTGTATTGTTGCTGTGTTTGCCGCTGTCTCTGATAGTTCCAACGGCAAGGCAGCGCGTGGGGCAAACGAACTACAGGACAAAATCAACTCTGCCTCTTTTGTCTCAACTTTGCACATAATGGAAAAAGTATTAGTCATTGTAAATTGTTTATCAGAGCAACTTCAATCCGAAAGTCTGTTGATTTATAAGGCACTTGCACTGACTTCTGGGACACACGAGGCACTCCAAAGGCATAGAATTTTTCAAGCTCAACAACCGGTAAACGCAAAACCAGTCAGCCAGTTCAATCAGACTCCGGTAAACTTATGTATTTTGAGGTAATAGACCGTTTCACGAGCGAGATGGACCAAAGTTTTATGCAAAATATACCTCTGCTCGACGCTTTATCTGCCTTCGACCCCTCAAATTCCGATTTTCTCGAACTGTCAAAAGTGGAAAGGGTTATGTGTATTTATCAAGGGGTTCTCGATGTCGATGACCATGCCATAGAATCCCAGATTTCTCTTGCAAAGCTGCATCGGTCAAAAAGAGATATATCAAAATGGATCTTCTTCGAGCTATCAAAATCTTATCCGACCTTCCAGTTGCCTATTCAGCAGTGCTAAAACTGATGAAGCTGGTTGCTACTTTTGACAGTGAGCTTATCCATATGAACATTGATAAGTTCCAGTCTTGACGGCTGTTCTAAAGGAAATATTAAAGGCAGCACCATTGGAATCAATTCAGCTGCAGCACTTTAAAAGATTAATTGTCCTTCACGTAACCACCCACAATCAGGCAATAAAAAGTGACCTAGGAATATTTTCGCTGAGAATGAGTAGATTAACACAGATGATCCGGTATTGGCTAAAAGTTCGAAGTCTGCCAGAAGATAGGTTAGCACAAGCAGCTTATGTGGAGATGCTATGGTTGAACCGTAAAAGATCATGGTCGTATCAAATAAAAAATGTTTTAGATGGAGTGGAATTATCTTATATTCAGAATGAGGGGCTAGGACCCTTAGATCAGGATGAGCCGTTTTTGGTTAAGCTTATATAAGGAATAAAAGACAGAAAGTCCAAATGTGGACTCAAGTAGAGAGAGGGTAACTAGTTCTAAGCTAACAAGATGACAACCAATCAGAGGGCTACAATACTAACTATACAAAAATTATGAAAAAAATGTTATTTCCACGCTTCATTTGCATGCAATAGATACCGAGAGTTTTATGACTCCTCCCCACAATGAATTTGACGGGGTTTTATGACTCAACCCTACAATGAATTCAGATGTTTTTAGGACTCATCCCCCTAGCCATAAATCCTTTTAACCTGGAACAAAGGTATAAAAGTTTGATGAAGTACTCCTCTACCTAAAAATACTACATTAATAGCTTCCAGGATGATAGGACTATATGACACGGAATTTATCCGTTTGAAAAAATCATCTTGTGGTGTTATATATGAATGCGCGTTTTTATTATTGTCTATTGGACAAGCATAAATTTACTCTTATCAGTAGAAATCAAACTATAATATTTTTTAACATAATAAAAGCTTGTGTAGTACTACATTGCGCCGTATAAGCAGAATTGGATCAGATCACATAGTGATTGCATCACTTAATAAAAGTGTTCGAGAACTGAAAAATGTCAAGAAGGAGGTCAGTAAAATTTGCAGCTTTTTCGGAGTTGAAGCACTATACGTAAAGGGTAACGTATCTACAGATAAAGTTTTAATTCAAAAGTGTGACCCTAGGATTCCACTTTTCAATCTAAAAGAATTTAAGTGTCCTAAATTGGAAGGGACGTATCACCATCCTGAAGATGAGGTTAGGTTCTTCGCGCAGTGGTTACCTAGAGACATACCTGATCGCGATAAGTTCATAAGACACTGTAAAAAGTATTCTATATCATAGGATCCTTGTTTGTGGATCTTTAACAGTGAGCTTTGATTATTATTTTTATCTAAATGTGTGTTTTTTTTTTAAATCGTTTTTAATATGTTTAAGCAATACATATATTTAAGCTTAACCCGTCTTTATTCTTTAGAATATTTCTATTCATTCATGAAATTATGAAAAAATTGTAAGTAAGTAACGATCTCTTTCTTGAATTCAACTCTTGGATACGCAATACGGAAATTTTATTCAAGAAATTATGAAACAATTGTAAGTGAGTAACGAACTATTTTTTAAATTCACCTCTTGGATACACAATACGGACATTTTTTTCAAGAAATTATAAAAAAATTATAAGTTAAGTAACAAACTCTTCCTTGAACTCGCCTCGCGGAAAGATAATACAGAAATTTTATTTAAAAAGCTTTGACAAAATTCTAAGTCAGTAACAAACTCTTTCTTGAAGTCACCTCATGGATACACAATTCAAAAATTTCATTCAAAAAACTATTAAAAAATTGTAAGTAAGTAACAAACAACTTCTTGAATTCGCCTCCTGGATACAAAATACAGACATTTCATTCCAGAAATTATGAAAAGATTGTAAGTAACGATCTCTTTCTTGAATTCAACTCTTGGATACCCAATACGGAAATTTCATTCAAGAGACATGCAAAAAGTTAGGTTCACTTATCGTGGCACCAACTTTTTGGTTCAATAACTTTTTGCATGTCCCTCACTACGCCTTTGTACTTGAGCTGGTGTGCTGCCATCTATGGCTAAAGGTGTAAAAGAGGGCAGCAGATGTGGTGGTGAAAATGTGTCAGTACATGGATTTCCTTATTTCTGAAAAATCAAATGTCTGACTGGATTTGATAAATCCCCCTCTTAATATTTCTCTAGCTCTAAAATGAATCCTATTCATCTCTCTTTCTTAGGGCTATTTCATTGTTGTAGCGTTGTGTCATGGCTTACCTTGTCACTGTTACATTCTGTTGATGTTTCAAAGTTTATTTTGAAATTTATTCGTTGAATTGTATGATGTTTTTACTTACAATTTTTTCATAGTTTCTTGAATGTAATTTCTGTATTGTGTATCCAAGAGGGAAATTCAAGAAATAGTTTGTTAATTACTTAACAAACTTCATAATTTCTTGAATGAAATGTCTGTATTGTGTATCCAATAGGTGAATTCAAAAAGGAGTTTGTTACTTACTTACAGTTTTTTTATAATTTCCTGAATGAAATTTCTGTATTGTGTGTCCAAGAGGCGAATTCAAGAAAGAGTTTGTTACTTACTTACAATTTGTCATAATTTCTTGAATGAAATGTCTGTACTGTGTATCCAGGAGGCGAATTCAAGAAGGTGTTTGTTACTTACTTACAATTTTTTTTTTACAATTTCTTGAATAAATTTCGGTATTTTGCATCCAAGAGGTGACTTCAAGAAGGAGTTTGTTACTTACTTACAATTTTTTCATAATTTCTTGAATGAAATTTCTTTATTGTGTATCCAAGAGGCGAATTCACGAAACAGTTTGTTACTTGCTTACAATTTTGTCATAGTTTCTTGAATGAAATTTCTGTATTGTGTATCCGGGAGGCGAGTTCAAGGAAGAGTTTGTTACTTACTTATAATTTTTTTATAATTTCTTGAATAAGAATTCCATATTGTGTATCCAAGAGGTGAATTCAGTAAAGAGTTTGTTACTCACTTAAAAATTTTTCATAGTTTCTTGAATGAAATTTCCGTATTGCGTATCAGAGAGATGAATTCAAGAAAGAGTTTGTTACTTACATACAGTTTTTTCATAATTTGATGAATGAAATTTCTGTATTGTGTATCCAAGAGGGAAATTCCAGAAAGAGTTTGTTACTGACACAATTTTTCATAATTTTTCGAATGAAATGTCTGTATTGTGTATCCAAGATGTTAATTCCTGAAAGAGTTTGTTACTTACTTACAATTTTCTCATAATTTCTTGAATAAAATATCTGTATTGTGTATCCAAGAAGCAAATTCAAGAAAGAGTTTGTTACTTACTTACAATTTTTTCATAATGCGAATTCAGGCGAATTCAAGAAAGGGTTTGGTAATTACTTACAATTTTTCCATAATTTCTTGAATGAAATGTCTGTATTGTCTATCCAAGAGGTGAATTCAAGAAATAGTTTGTTACTTACTTACAATTTTGTAATAATTTCTTGACTGAAATGTCCGTTTTGTATATCCTATAGGTAAATTCAACCAAAAGTTTGTTACTTACTTACAATTTTTTTATAATTTCCTGAACCAAATTTCTGTATTGTGTCTCCAAGAGGCGAATTCAAGAAAGAGTTTGTTACTTACTTACAATTTTTTCATAATATCTTGAATGAAATTTCTTTATTGTGTATCCACGAGGCGAATTCAAGAAGGTGTTTGTTACTTATTTACAATTTTTTCATAATTTATTGAATGAAATATCTGCATTGTGTATCCAAGAGGTGACTTCGAGGAAGAGTTTGTTACTTGCTTACAATTTTGACATAGTTTCTTGAATGAATTTTCTGTATTGTGTATCCGGAAGGCAAATTCAAAAAAGAGTTTGTTACTTACAATTTTTTCATAATTTCTTGAATGAGAATTCCGTATTGTGTAGTTAAGAGGTGAAATCAATAAAGAGTTTGTTACTCACTTACAATTTTTTCATAATTTCTTGAATGAAATGTCTGTATTTTGTATCCAGGAGGCAAATTCAAGAAGGTGTTTGTTACTTACAATTTTTTCACAATTTCTTAAATGAAATTACTGAATTGTTTATCCAAGAGGTCACTTCAAGAAAGAGTTTGTTACTTACTTAGAATGGTGTCATAGTTTCTTGAATGAAATTTCTGTATTGTGTATCCGGGAGGCAAACTCAAGAAATAGTTTGTTACTCACTTAAAATTTTTTCATAATTTCTTGAATGAAATTTCCGTATTGTCTGTATTGTGTATCCAAGAGTATTGTGTATCCAAGAATGAATAGAACTATTCTAAAGAATAAAGACAGGTTAAGCTTAAATTGATTTATTGCTTAAACATATTAACCCTTTCAGTCCCGAATTTTAAGAAAGTTGGTAGGATTTTTTTTAATAATCATTTCTGAGAGAGAAAAATGCGCTCTTTCTAGTGGTGTAACTTGCATCTTTGCATCACCGCTTGGTGGTGCAGAAAAAATATGTCCTCATATGTGGACGGTGTGAACTAAGGTTTCTAATTTTTCACAATTTCCAGCAGAATTATTTGCGAACAAAAGTATCATATATTTATTTTAAATTACAAAAAACTGACACATAGCGTGTGTGAAAACTCTCAAAAAATTCAAGGGACAAAACCTTTTCAAATTTCACACACTTGATCCGCGACTTGCTTGTACACGACTTTAGCGAACAGCGTCCTGCGTTGGCGGCATTCGTTTTGGTAGGTCAGTAGCCAGTCAGTCCGTCGTAGCGAATCTTGGGTGCAACAATGCAATTATACTTATGTTTTCGTGTCTGAGAAACCGACGGTGACTGGGAAGGTCTCCCGCGAGGTCTAGCAGATGCTGCAAAACCAGTTTTCCCGGTGTTGATCAAAGTTCTTGCTACACTGGCCTTGAACTCGAATAGGCCAAGCTCTTTCAGTCCAGCGTCTAAATCGTGCTTTTCCATCCCTGCCTTTTGTGCCTTACGATATAGAATCCACGCATTTACAACTGCAACGTCAACGAAGTTCCAAAAGACCTTCATGTAGTATTTTTTCCCTCTCCGGTTATGGCGGTACAAAGCAATGAAATAGTCCATGAGATCGACACCTCCCATTGATTTGTTATATTCTTGAATGGCATATGGACGCCTCACTGGTACTTGCATTCGGTCTTTCTTTGACCACCTTTTGATTTCATCTTGAGGTTCGACACCAGCGTAGGTGGAAACGGTGTGGACGATCTTGTTATCAAACCAGCGCAAAATTGTGACATTGTTATTTGTGACGACAGAACTTGCTCCACGACCCTCAATCTTCAACTCTCTTTCTGGCTTCAGCTTTGAAGCTGCTTCTTCGATTCGATTCTGTCTGACTGTCCCAACGAGATGAATCTGATTTCCAGCGATATACTCAGCTAGCGAGACTGAGGTGAAGAAGTTATCAGCATAGATTTTATAACCTCTTCCAGTCAATTTCTGGGAAAGACGAGCAACGACATCACCACCAACGCCTAATCCAAACGTTTCTTTCCCTACCGCAGCTCCTTCATACATTTCGAACTCGTGGATGTATCCTGAAGAACTAGCTCGAGCCCAACACTTGAAACCCCAAGGTTTGGGTTTGATGTACTGCTTCATTTGGGAGCGACCTTTGAAGGGTATCATCAGTTCGTCTATGCTGTGGTGTTCTTCGAGAGGACCATTTTGTAAGAATGTACTCTTCAAAACGTCAAGAACCGGTCTTACTTTGAAAAATTTATCATTTTCCCCACTCTGCGCTTCATTGAAATGAAGGTATTTGGAAATTTCGTCAAAACGATTGCGAGACATAGAATCAGCAACAATCGGAATCCGCATTGCTTTGTCAGATTTCCAGTACCACTTCAGGCGCTGGTATTTGAGGTAAGTGTTTACTAGGTTTATCCCCTGGAAGAGCTTCATTTCATGTACAGAAACGCTGAAACTGCTACCTTGTGAAACAGCATAGCGGGTAGATTCGAAAGCAATTTTCTCGATCAAGGCATCTGGGAAAAGTCTGATGAAAAACTCTACTGGCTCCTTCAGCAATAGAATGTCTGGCAGCAATTCATCACGGTCTGCTTGGAAGGTCGGTCGCGCTCCTGCTAATGGATGGTCAGCAGCTCTCCAAACACCCTTTCGCTTGCTTTATTCGTTCGAGATGATGCGATCCCATGGATACGATTGTACTTGTTTTTCCGGTCTTACCGTGCATGGAACTCTGAATTTCCCATTGTCCACAAACGAGGACATGTGCTTATCGAATACCTTGGTGCCCTCTAGCAACAGAAATCGTAAAAACAACAAGAGACCCCTAGATTTCCCTTTGACATTCACTACTACAGTGTCATCGGTCCAACTACCCTTGTTTCCCAGCGTCCACAAACGGGGACAAAACGCAATGGCGATGTGCTGATAACCCAGAGTTGCAAAGATGATGTAACAGTTGTCTAAGGAAAGTTTAATGACATAATTTTCTACAGCAAAAATCCCAGACTTCCAAATCCAGCCCTTATCAGAGTAAAAAAATTTATAAAAGGAAGAATTCTTACCTTTCTGATGTTTGACCTACCTGAGACTTTCTATCGGGCTAGAACGCAGGGCTTACCTTAGATGGCGATACTGTGTACAGGTGAAATACTTGAAAGACACTTCTCTAACAGATGGCATGTCAGTGATTTCATTATATTTTCACTAGGTTCTGGGATGAAAGATTAAAGATTTGTCCTCAATTGTGGTCAGTGGGAACGAAAGGGTTAAAAAGGATTTTTTTTTGAAAAAACACATATTTGCATAAAAATAATACTTAAAGTTCACTGTTAAACATCCACAAACGAGGATCCCAAGATACAGAATAGTTTTTGCCGTGTCTTATGCACTTATCGTGATTAGGTAAGTCTCTAGGTAACCACTGCGCGAAGAAACTAACCTCATCTTCAGGATAGTGATACGTCCCTTCAAATTTAGGACACTAAAATTCTTCTAGATTGAAAAGTGGAATCCTAGGGTCACACTTTTGAATTAAAACTTTATCTGTAGGTACGTTATCCTTTACGTATAGTGCTTCAACCCCGAAAAAGCTTCAAATTTCACTGACTTCTTCCTGAACATTTCTCAGTTCTCGACCACTTTTATTATGTGGTGTAATCACTCTATCATAGAATCCCAGTCTGTTTATATGGCGTAATGTAGTACTCCACAAGCTTTTATCATACTCAAACATATTATAGTTCACTATCCAATGATAACAGTCAATTTCTTCGAGTTCCATAGATAGTAATAAAAACGCGCATTCATATATAACACCACAAGATGATTTTTTCAAACGGATAAATTCCGTGTCATATAGTCCTATCATCCTGGAAGCTATTAATGTAGTATTTAAGTAGAGGAGTACTTCATCAGACTTTTATACCTTTGCTCAAGGTTAAAAGGACTTATTGCTAGGGGGATGAGTCCTAAAAGCATCTGAATTCATTGTAGGGTGGAGTCACAAAACCCATCAAATTCATTGCGGGGAGGAGTCATAAAACCTCGGTATTTATTGCATGCAAATGAAGCGTGGAAATTACAATTTTTTCATAATTTTAGTATAGTTGGTATTGTAGCCCTCTGATTGGCTGTCATCTTGTTAGCTTAGAAATAGTTACCCTCTCTCTACTGACTCAGGCAGCTAAAACATCTGAAACATTGAAGTTTTATTCCCAAGTAAAAAAGATATTTGCATGTGAATATTATTTTAAACTAGGATTACCGGCGGAGACATTAAGGACATGGTTTCGGATCTGAGCGAATTGCCTGCCACTAAAAAATAGAACAAGAGTATTTGAAAAAAAAGGATGGCCCCAGATGCAGATACGGATTACTCTTGCCCCAGATGTAACCTAGGTACAGATGATTTTGCCCATATTAGTAGAAGTGACCCTAGTACTCGTGACCCTCACCCCTGCTGCCACCTATAACTTTTTTGCATCCCAAATATGGGCATAGAGTCCCTAGAGAGAACACGTGGTTAATGGGGTCAATGACCTAAATTGATTGCGTAATCAAAGTATGTCAACAACAACAACATCGACCTTGACATTCGTTGAGAGCGTGCACTTACAACATCAACAACATTGACCTTGGAACAACTGTGCTGTCGACCTCAATTCACCTATCGTGAATCAATAATTCCCCTTAGAAACAACAAATTAATTCCCCTTTCTTGACAGATCAATCAACCAATGACATCATCTGTCAGACTTTAAAAATTTTCGCCTAGAAACATTTCTCCAGGAATAGATCCAAGTCATTAATGTCTGTGCCTCGGGAACAGTTCTACTGGTCGAACTCCAAAAGATATTAATAACCAAAGGCCATGGAAACAGTTCTCCAAGAAACATCTTAGCGATGAATTGTTTTAGCGCGCGAAGAGGTTTCTTATTAATTTGAAATGCGTTAGTGCAGAGATGCCAATAACAAAGGAATACGCTGAATTTACGTTTAGGGATTATTTGGGCGAAACTGTTTTAGACAGGTTATGGAATTATTTCGGCGAAACAGATAGACACATTTTAAAAGAAGATTTTGGAAGAGATTTTAGAAGAGAATTTAATGGTGAAACTCTGTGGTCGTTATAATACACAAGTTTCATTTGAACAGTGTTGTGAGGTCCTCTAACCCAACCCAAAGGGTTCCAATCCTCCTACCCCAACCCCGAAGGAAGCCCCCGGTACTCAAAGGCCCCCCAAGCTCCCAAAGGGCCACAGGCGCCCCCTAAGGCCCACCCAGACCCCCAAAGGCCATCCCCGGGCCCCACAAAGGCCCATCGAGCTCCCAAAGGACCAACGGGGTCCCAAAGGCCCTCCACCGGTCCCCAAATGTCCCCCTGGCCCCCAACTGCCCCCCGGACCCCCAAAGGCCCTCCCTGTGCCCCAAACGCCCTCCCGGTGCCCCAAAGGCCCTCCCCCAGCCCCCAAAGGTCCCCCGGACCAGAGAAGCACCGCCGGGATGCGCCGTGGGCCAGGAAAGCGCCACAGGATGTGCCGCAGGGATGCGCCGCGGGTCAGGAAAGCGCCGCAGGGGATGCACCGTAGGGAGGCACCGCAGGAAAGCGCCGCAGGGGATGCGCCGCAGGGATGCGCCGCAAAAAAAAGTAAACTAAAAAGTAAAATTTTCGAAATGTTATCCCCCAAGCGCCCTCCTCAGACCCCCAAAGGCCCTCCACTGGTCTTCAAAGGTCCCCCGGGCTCCCAAAGGGCCAACTGGCCCCCAAGGCTCCCCCGGACCCCCAAAGGTCCTCCCCCGGTCCCCAAAGGTCCACAGGGCTCCCAAAGGCCCATCCCCCGGCCCCCAAAGGCCCCCCGGGCTCCCAAAAGACCAACAATCCTTAAGGGCCCCCGGATCCCCAAACGCCCTCCCTGGGCCCCAAAGGTCCTCCCCCGGTCCCCATACATACACACAGAAACTTACACACACACAAAAACTCACATACACATAAAAACTTAAACACACACACGAAAACTTGAACAGACACACGAAAACTTACACACACACGCCAAAACTTACACACACACACACACAAAAACTTACACACACACACACACACACATAAAAACTTGAAAGAGTTGGAATATTTCAGTAGTGCTTGGTTATGGTTTACCTTGTCACAGTTAGATTTTTTTGATTTTTCAAAGTTCATTTTGAATTTCTTTCGCTGAAATTCAAAAGTTTAACTATTTAATCTGTGTTTGGTTATGGTTTACCTTGTCACAGTTACATTTTCATGATTTTTCAAAGTTCAATTGAACTTCTTTCGTTGAAATGCAAGAGTTGGAATATTTCAGTAGTGTTTGGCTGTGCTTTACCTTATCATAGTTACATTTTCTTGATTTTTCAAAGTTCATTTTGAATTTCTATCGTTGAAATGCAAGAGCTGGTATATTTCAGTAGGGTTTGGTTGTGCTTTACCTTGTCAGAGGTACATTTTCTTGATTTTTCAAAGTTCATTCTGAATTTCTTTCATTGAAATGCAAGAGTTGGAATATTTCAGTAGTGTTTGGTTGTGGTTTACCTTGTCGCAATTACATTTTCTTGATTTTTCAAAGTTCATTTTGAATTTCTTTCGTTGAAATGCAAGAGTTGGAATATTTCAGTAGTGTATGGTTATGATATACCTTGTCACAGTTACATTTTCTTGATTTTTTAATGTTCATTTTGAATTTCTTTCGTTGAAATGCAAGAGTTGGAATATTTCAGTAGTGTTTGGTTGTGGTTTACCTTGTCACAGTTACATTTTCTTGATTTTTCAAAGTTCATTTTGAATTTCTTTCGTCGAAATGCAAGAGTTGGAATATTTCAGTAGTGTTTGGTTGTGGATTACCTTGTCACAGTTACATTTTCTTGATTTTTCAAAGTTCATTTTGAATTTCATTCGTTGAAATGCAAGAGTTGGAATATTTCAGTAGTGTTTGGTTGTGGTTTACCTTGTCACAGTTACATTTTCATGATTTTTTCAAAGTTCAATTTGAATTTCTTTCGTTGAAATGCAAGAGTTGGAATATTTCAGCAGTGTTTGGTTGTGGTTTACCTTGTCACAGTTACATTTTCTTGATTTTTCAAAGTTCATTTTGAATTTCTTTCGTTGAAATGCAAGAGTTGGAATATTACAGTAGTGTTTGGTTGTGGTTTACCTTGTCAAAGTTACATTTTCATGAGTTTTCATTGTTCATTTTGAATTTCTTTCGTTGAAATGCAAGAGTTGGAATATTTCAGTAGCGTTCGGTTGTGGTTTAACTTGTCACAGTTACATTTCTTGATTTTTAAAAGTTCATTTTGAATTTCTTTTGTTGAAATGCAAGAGTTGGAATATTTCAGTAGTGTTTGGTTGTGGTTTACCTTGTCAAAGTTACATTTTCTTGATTTTTCAAAGTTCATTTTGAATTTCTTTAGTTGAAAAGCAAGAGTTGGACTATTTCTGTAGTGTTTGGATGTGTTTTACCTTTTCACATTTAAATTTTCGTTATTTTTAAATGTACTTTTGTATTTCTTTCCTTGATATGCAAGAGTTGGAATATTTCAGAAGTGTTTGGTTGTGGTTTACCTTGTCACAGTTAAATTTTCTTGATTTTTCAAAGTTTATTTTGAATTTCTTTCGTTGAAATGCAAGAGTTGGAATATTTCAGTAGTGTTTGATCGTGGTTTACCTTGTCACAGTTACATTTTCGTGATTTTTCAAAGTTCATTTTGAATTTCTTTCGTTGAAATGCAAGAGTTGGAATATTTCAGTTGTGTTTGGTTTTGGTTTACCTTGTCACAGTTACATTTTCATGATTTTTCAAAGTTCATTTTGAATTTCTTTAGTTGAAATGCACGAGTTTGACTATTTCAGTAGTGTTTGGTTATGTTTTACATTGTCACAGTTACATTTTCATGATTTTTCAAAGTTCATTTGAATTTATTTCGTTGAAATTCAAGAGTTGTAATATTTCAATAGTGTTTAGTTGTGGTTTACCTTGTCACAGTTACATTTTCTTGATTTTTCAAAGTTCCTTTTGAATTTATTTCATTGAAATGCATGAGTTGGAATATTTCACTAGTGTTTGGTTCTGGTTTACCTTATCACAGTTACATTTTCTTGATTTTTCAAAGTTCATTTTGAATTTATTTCGTTGAATTGCTAGAGTTTGTATATTTGATTAGTGTTTGGTTCTGGTTTAACTTGTCACAGTTACATTTTCTTGATTTTTCAACGTTCATTTTGAATTTCTTTCGTTGAAATGCAAGAGTTGGAATATTTCAGTAGTGTTTGGTTGTGGTTTACATTGTCACAGTTACATTTTCTTGATTTTTCAAAGTTCATTTTGAATTTCTTTCGTTGAAATGCAAGAGTTGGAATATTTCAGTAGTGTTTGGTTGTGGAGTACCTTGTCACAGTTACATTTTCTTGATTTTTCAAAGTTCATTTTGAATTTCATTCGTTGAAATGCAAGAGTTGGAATATTTCTGTAGTGTTTGGTTGTGGTTTACCTTGTCACAGTTACATTTTCATGATTTTTCAAAGTTCATTTTGAATTTCTTTCGTTGAAATGCAAGAGTTGGAATATTTCAGCAGTGTTTGGTTATGGTTTACCTTGTCACAGTTACATTTTCTTGATTTTTCAAAGTTCATTTTGAATTTCTTTTGTTGAAATGCAAGAGTTGGAACATTTCAGTAGCGTTCGGTTGTGGTTTAACTTGTCACAGTTACATTTTCTTGATTTTTCAAAGTTCATTTTCAATTTCTTTTGTTGAAATGCAAGAGTTGGAATATTTCAATAGTGTTTGGTTGTGGTTTACATTGTCACACTTACATTTTCTAGATTTTTCAAAGTTCATTTTGAATTTCTTTCGTTTAAAAGCAAGAGTTGAAATATTTCAGTAGTGTTTGACTGTGGTTTACCTTGTCACAGTTACATTTTCTTGATTTTTCAAAGTTCATTTGAATTTCTTTAATTTAAATGCACGAGGTGGCATATTTAAGTAGTGGTTGGTCGTGTTTTACCTTTCCCCATTTTATTTTTCTTGTTTTTTCATAGTTAATTTTGTATTTGTTTCGTTGAAATGCAAGAGTTGGAATATTTCAGTAGTGTTTGGTCGTGGTTTACCTTGTCACAGTTACATTTTCTTGATTTTTCAAAGTTCATTTTGAATTTATTTAATTGAAATGCAAGAGTTGTACTATTTCAGTAGTGTTTGGTTGTGGTTTAACTTGTCACAGTTACATTTTCATGATTTTTCAAAGCTTATTTTGAATTTCTTTCGCTGAAAAGCAAGAGTTGGAATATTTCAGTAGTGTTTGGTTATGGCTTACATTTTCACAGTTTCATTTTCATGATTTTTCAAAGTATATTTGAATTTTTTTCATTAAAATGCATTTGATGGACTATTTCACCGGTGTTTTCTGATGGTTGACCTCGTCGATTTTACATCTTCATCGATTTTAAAACTCATTTTCGAATTTAGGTGGTTGATAATAATGCGCTGGAATTTTTCATTGATGGTTGGTTATTGTTTAATATGTCAAAGTTAAATTTTCATGATTTTTCAAAGTTAATTTGAATTTATTTAGTTGAAGAGCAAGAGTTGGAATAGTTCAGTAGTGTTTGGCTTTGGATGACCTTGTCACAGTTAAATTTTATTTTTTTTTCAATGTTCTTTTGTATTTGTTTGATTGAAATGCAAGAGTTGGAATATTTCAGACGTGTTTGGTTGTGGTTTACCTTGTCACAGTTACATTTTCTTGATTTTTCAAAGTTCATTTTGAATTTCTTTAGTTGAAATGCAATAGTTGGAATATTTCAGTAGTGTTTGATCGTGGTTTACCTTGTCACAGTTACATTTTCGTGATTTTTCAAAGTTCATTTTGAATTTCTTTCGTTGAAATGCAAGAGTTGGAATATTTCAGTAGTGTTTGGCAGTGGTTTACCTTGTCACAGTTATATTTTAATGATTTTTCAAAGCTCATTTTGAATTTCTTTCGTTGAAATGCAAGAATTGGACTATTTCAGCAGTGTTTGGTTCTGTTTTACCTTGTCACAGTTACATTTTCATGATTTTTCAATGTTAATTTTGAATTTCTTTCTTTGAAGTTAAATAGTTGTACTATTTCAGTAGTGTTTGGTTCTGGTTTACCTTTTCACAGTTACATTTTCTTGATTTTTCAAAGTTCATTTCGAATTTATTTCATTGAAATGCAAGAGTTGGACTATTTCAGTGGTGTTTGGTTATGGTTTACCTTGTCACAGTTACATTTTCCTGATTTTTCAAAGTTCATTTTGAATTTCTTTCGTTGAAATGTAAGATTTGGAATATTTCTAGTGTGCTTTTTTGTGGTTTAACTTGTCATAGTTGCATTTTCTTGATTTTTAAAGTTCATTTCCAACGGCTTGAGTTGAATTGCATGATTTGGAATATTTAGTTTGAGGATTTGCATGGTCTAAACTGTCAAAGGTAAAATTTCTTGATTTTTTAAAGTTCATTTTTAATTTCTTTCATTGAAATGCAAGAGTTGGAATATTTCAGTAGTGTTTGGTAGTGGTTTACATTGTCACAGTTAAATTTTCTTGATTTTTCAATGATCATTATTAATTTCTTTAGTTGAAATGCAAGAGTTGGAATATTTCAGTTGTTTTTGGTTGTGGTTTAGCTTGTCACTGTTACATTTTCCAGATTTTTCAAAGTTCATTTTGAATTTCTTTCGTTGAAATGCAAGAGTTGGAATATTTCAGTAGTGTTTGGTTGTGGTTTACCTTTTCACAGTTACATTTTCTTGATTTTTCAAAGTTTATTTTGAATTTCTTTCGTTGAAATGCAAGAGTTGGAATATTTCAGTAGTGTTTGGTCGTGGTTTACCTTGTCACAGTTACATTTTCTTGATTTTTCAAAGTTCATTTTGAATTTCTTTTGTTGAAATGCAAGAGTTGGAATATTTCAGTAGCGTTGGGTTGTGTTTTACCTTTTCTCATTTAAATTTTATTGTTTTTTAGTAGTTCATTTTGAATTTCTTTTGTTGAAATGCAAGAGTTGGAATATTTCAGTAGTGTTTGGCTGTGGTTTACCTTGTCAAAGTTAAATTTTCTTGATTTTTCAAATCTCATTTTGAATTTCTTTCATTGAAATGAAGAGTTGGACTATTTCTGTCGTGTTTGGATTTGGTTTAAATTGTAAATTTTAAATTTTATTGATTTTTAATATAAAATTTTGAATATAGGTAACTGAAATTCTAGATTTTGAATATTTAATTAGTGTTTGGCCATGGTTTACCTTGCCACAGTTACATTTTCTGGATTTTCAAAGTTCATTTTGAATTTCATTCATTGAAATTTACGATGTGGACTATTTCATAAGTGATTTGTTTTTGTAGAGCTTGTCAAATTTACATTTTCGTGTTATTTAAAATTTAATTTTGAATTTCTTTAATTGAAATGCAAGAGTTGGACTATTTCAGTAGTGTTTGGTTGTGGTTTACCTTGTCACAGTTACATTTTCATGATTTTTCAAAGTTCATTTTGAATTTCTTTCGCTGAAAAGCAAGAGTTGGAATATTTCAGTAGTGTTTGCTTATGGATTACCTTGTCACAGTTACATTTTCTTGATTTTTCAAAGTTCATTTGAATTTCTTTCATTGAAAAGCAAGAGTTGGAATATTTCAGTAGTGTTTGCGTATGGTTTACCTTGTCACTGCTACATTTTCTTCATTTTTCAAAGTCCATTTTAAATTTCTTTCGTTGAAATGCAAGAGTTGGAATATTTCAGTGATGTTTGGTTATGGTTTACCTTATCACAGTTACATTTTCCTGATTTTTCAAAGTTCATTTTGAATTTCATTCGTTGAAGTGCAAGAGTTGGACTATTTCAGTAGTGTTTTGTTGTGGTTTAACTTGTCACAGTTACATTTTCGTGATTTTTCAAAGTTCATTTTGAATTTCTTTCATTGAAAAGCAAGAGTTGGAATATTTCAGTATCGTTTGGTTGTGGTTTACCTTGTCACAGTTACATTTTCTTGATTTTTCAAAGTTCATTTTGAATTGCTTTCCTTGAAATGCAAGAGTTGGAATATTTCAGTAGTGTTTGGTTATGGTTTACCTTGTCACAGTTACATTTTCTTAATTTTTCTAAGTTCATTTTGAATTTCTTTCGTTGAAATGCAAGAGATGGAATATTTCAGTAGTGTATGGTCGTGGTTTACCTTGTCACAGTTACATTTTCTTGATTTTTCAAAGTTCATTTTGAATTTCTTTCATTGAAATGCAAGAGTTTGAATATTTCAGTAGTGTTTGGTTGTGGTTTACTTTATCACTGTTAAATTTTATTTATTTTTCAAAGTTCATTTTTTATTTCTTTCTTAGATATTCTTGAGTTTGAATTTTTGATTAGTTTTTTTTCGTTGTTTACATTGTCATAGTTACTTTTTCATGATTTTTCAAATTTCATTTTGAATTTCTTTCGTTGAAATGCAAGAGTTGGAATATTTCACTAGTGTTTGGTTGTGGTTTACCTTGTCACAATTACATTTTCTTGATTTTTCAAAGTTCATTTTTGAATTTCTTTCGTTGAAAAGCAAGAGTTGGAATATTTCAGTAGTGTTTGCTTGTGGTATACCTTGTCACAGTTACATTTTCTTGATTTTTCAAAGTTCATTTGAATTTCTTTCGTTGAAATGCAAGAGTTGGAATATTTCCGCAGTGTTTGGTTGTGGTTTACCCTGTCACAGTTACATTTTCATGATTTTTCAAAGTTCATTTTGAATTTCTTTCATTGAAAAGCAAGAGTTGTACTATTACAGTAGTGTATTGTTGTGGTTTACCTTGTCACAGTTACATTATCTTGATTTTTCAAAGATCATTTTGAATTTATTTCGTTGAAATGCAATAGTTGGACTATTTCAGTAGAGTTAGGTTGTGGTTTAAATGTCACAGTTACATTTTCTTGATTTTTCAAAGTTCAATTTGAATTTCTTTAGTTGAAATGCAAAAGTTGTAATATTTAAGTAGTGTTTGGTTTTGGTTTAACTTGTCAAAGTTACATTTTCTTGATTTTTCAAAGTTCATTTTGAAATTATTTATTTGAAATGCAAAAGTTTGAATATTTAAGTAGTGTTTGCTTTTGGTTTACATTGTAAAAGTTAAATTTTATTTATTTTTAAATTTTAATTTGAATTTCTTTCCTTGAAATGCAAGAGTTGGAATATTTCAGAAGTGTTTGGTTGTGGTTTACCTTGTCACAGTTAAATTTTATTGATTTTTCAAAGTTCATTTTTAATTTCATTCGTTGAAATGCAATTGTTGGAATATTTCAGTTGTGTTTGGTCGTGGTTTACCTAGTCACAGTTACATTTTCTTGTTTTTTCAAAGTTCATTTTGAATTTCTTTCATTGAAATGCAAGAGTTGGACTATTTCAGTAGTTTTTTGTTGTTGTTTACCTTGTCAAAGTTACATTTTCATGATTTTTCAAAGATCATTTTGAATTTCTTTCGTTGAAATGCAAGAGTTGAAATATTTCAGTGGTGTTTGCTTATGGTTTACCTTGTCACAGTTACAATTTCTTGATTTTTCAAAGTTCATTTTGAATTTCTTTCGTTGAAATGCAAGAGTTGGACTATTTCAGTAGTGTTTGCTTATGGTTT